>NC_091207.1:34832940-34920440 GCF_040958095.1 Procambarus clarkii
CTAGACACAAAACAATGACCACTATACACTAGACACATGACAATGTCCACTATACACTAGACACAAGACAATGACCACTATACACTAGTCACAAGACAATGAACACTATACACCAGACACAAAACAATGACCACTATACATTAGTCACAAGACAATGACCACTATACACACGACAATGACCACTATACACTAGACACAAGACAATGTCCACTATACACCAGACACAAAACAATGACCACTATACATTAGTCACAAGACAATGACCACTATACACTAGTCACAAGACAATGAACACTATACACTAGAGACAAGACAATGTCCACAATACACTAGACACAAGACAATGACCACTACACACTAGACACATGACAATGTCCACTATACACTAGACACAAGACAATGACCACTATACACTAAACACATGACAATGATCACTATACACAAGTCACAAGACAATGTCCACTATACACACGACAATGACCACTATACACTAGACACAAGACAATGTCCACTATACACCAGACACAAAACAATGACCACTATACATTAGTCACAAGACAATGACCACTATACACTAGTCACAAGACAATGAACACTACACACTAGACACAAGACAATGTCCACAATACACTAGACACAAGACAATGACCACTACACACTAGACACATGACAATGACCACTATACACTTGACACAAGACAATGACCACTATACACTATACATAAGACAATGACCATAATATACTAGACACAAGACAATGACAACTATACACTAGTCACAAGACAATGATCACTATACACTAGACACAAGACAATGTACACTATTCATTTGACACAAGACAATGACCACTATACACTAGACACAAGATAATGACCGCTTTACACAAGATACAAGACAATGACCACCATACACTAGTGATAAGATAATGTTCACTATACACTAGACACAAGACAATGACCACTATACACTAGACACAAGACAATGTCCACTATACAGTAGTCACAAGACAATGACCACTATACACTAGTGACAAGACAATGTCCATTATACAGAACTCAAAGACCACTATACACTAGACACAAGACAATGACCACTATACACTAGACACAAGACAATGACCACTATACATTAGTCACAAGACAATGCCCACTATACACTTGACACAAGACAATGACCACTATACACTAGACACAAGACAATGACCATTAGACACTAGACACAAGACAATGACCATTATACACTAGACACAAGACAATGACCACTATACACTAGACAATGACCACTATACACTAGACACAAGACAATGACCATTATACACTAGACTCAAGACAATGACCACTATACACTAGTCACAGGACAATGTCCACTATACACTAGGCACATGACAATGACCACTATACACTAGACACAAGACAATGACCACTATACACTAGAAACAAGACAATGACCACCATACACTAGACACAAGACAATGACCACTATACACTAGTCACAAGACAATGTCCACTATACATTTGACACAAGACAATAACAACTATACACTAGACACAAGGCAATGACCACTATACTCTAGACACAAGATAATGACCACTATACATTTCACACAAGACAATGACCACTATACACTAGTCACAGGACAATGTCCACTATACACTAGACACAAGCCAATGATCACTACACACTAGACACAAGACGATGTTCACTATACACTAGACAAAAGACAATGTCCACTATTCACTAGACACAAGACAATGACCACTATACACTAGACACATGACAATGTCCACTATACACTAGACACAAGACAATGACCACTTTACACTAAACACAAGACAATGACCACTATACACTACACACACGACAATGTCCTCTAAACACTAGACACAAGATAATGTCCACTATACACTAGTTACAAGACAATGACCACTATACACTAGTTACAAGACAATGACCACTATACACTAGACACAAGACAATGACCTCTATACACTAGACACAAGGAAATGTCCACTATACACCAGACACAAAACAATGACCACTATACATTAGTCACAAGACAATGACCACTATACACTAGTCACAAGACAATGAACACTATACACTAGACAAAAGACAATGTCCACTATTCACTAGACACAAGACAATGACCACTATACACTAGTCACAGGACAATGTCCACTATACACTAGACACAAGCCAATGACCACTATACACTAGACACAAGATGATGTCCACTATACACTAGACAAAAGACAATGTCCACTATTCACTAGACACAAGACAATGACCACTATACACTAGACACATGACAATGTCCACTATACACTAGACACAAGACAATGACCACTATACACTAAACACAAGACAATGACCACTATACACAAGTCACAAGACAATGTCCACTATACACACGACAATGAACACTATACACTAGACACAAGACAATGTCCACTATACACCAGACACAAAACAATGACCACTATACATTAGTCACAAGACAATGACCACTATACACTAGTCACAAGACAATGAACACTATACACTAGACAAAAGACAATGTCCACTATACACTAGACACAAGACAATGACCACTACACACTAGACACAAGACAATGACCACTATACACTTGACACAAGACAATGACCACTATACACTATACATAAGACAATGACCATAATATACTAGACACAAGACAATGACAACTATACATTAGTCACAAGACAATGATCACTATACACTAGACACAAGACAATGTACACTATTCATTTGACACAAGACAATGACCACTATACACTAGACACAAGACAATGTCCACTATACACTAGACACAAGACAATGTCCACTGTACACTAGACACAAACCAATGACCACTATACACTATTCACAAGACAATGTCCACTATACACAAGTCACAAGACAATGTCCACTATACACACGACAATGACCACTATACACTAGACACAAGACAATGACCACTATACACTAGACAGAAGACAATGACCACTATACACTAGTCACAGGACAATGTCCACTATACACTAGACACAAGACAATGACCACTATACACTAGACACAATACAATGACCACTATACATTAGACACAAGGCAATGTACACTATACACAAGTCACAAGACAATGTCCACTATACACAAGACAATGACCACTATACACTAGTCACAAGATAATGACCACTTTACACTAGATACAAGACAATGACCACCATACACTAGATACAAGACAATGACCACCATACACTAGTGATAAGATAATGTTCACTATACACTAGACACAAGACAATGACCACTATACACTAGACACAAGACAATGACCACTATACATTAGTCACAAGACAATGCCGACTATACACTTGACACAAGACAATGACCACTATACACTAGACACAAGACAATGACCATTATACACTAGACACAAGACAATGACCACTATACACTAGTCACAAGACAATGTCCACTATACACTAGACAGAAGACAATGACCACTATACACTAGTCACAGGACAATGTCCACTATACACTAGACACAAGCCAATGACCACTATACACTAGACACAAGACGATGTCCACTATACACTAGACAAAAGACAATGTCCACTATTCACTAGACACAAGACAATGACCACTATACACTAGACATATGACAATGTCCACTATACACTAGACACAAGGCAATGTCCGCTATACACTAGTCACAAGACAATGTCCACTATACATTAGACACAAGACAATGACCACTATACACTAGTCACAAGACAATGTCCACTATACACTAGACACAAGACAATGACCACTACACACTAGACACAAGACAATGACCACTATAAACTTAACACAAGACAATGACCACTATACACTAGACACAAGACAATGACCTCTATACACTAGACACAAGGAAATGTCCACTATACACCAGACACAAAGCAATGACCACTATACATTAGTCACAAGACAATGACCATTATACACTAGTCACAAGACAATGAACACTATACACTAGACAAAAGACAATGTCCACTATTCACTAGACACAAGACAATGACCACTATACACTAGTCACAGGACAATGTCCACTATACACTAGACACAAGCCAATGACCACTATACACTAGACACAAGATGATGTCCACTATACACTAGACAAAAGACAATGTCCACTATTCACTAGACACAAGACAATGACCACTATACACTAGACACATGACAATGTCCACTATACACTAGACACAAGACAATGACCACTATACACTAAACACAAGACAATGACCACTATACACAAGTCACAAGACAATGTCCACTATACACACGACAATGAACACTATACACTAGACACAAGACAATGTCCACTATACACCAGACACAAAACAATGACCACTATACATTAGTCACAAGACAATGACCACTATACACTAGACACAAGACAATGACCACTAAACACTAGACACAAGACAATGACCACTATACACTTGACACAAGACAATGACCACTATACACTATACATAAGACAATGACCATAATATACTAGACACAAGACAATGACAACTATACATTAGTCACAAGACAATGATCACTATACACTAGACACAAGACAATGTACACTATTCATTTGACACAAGACAATGACCACTATACACTAGACACAAGACAATGTCCACTATACACTAGACACAAGACAATGTCCACTATACACTAGACACAAACCAATGACCACTATACACTATTCACAAGACAATGTCCACTATACACAAGTCACAAGACAATGTCCACTATACACACGACAATGACCACTATACACTAGACACAAGACAATGACCACTATACACTAGACAGAAGACAATGACCACTATACACTAGTCACAGGACAATGTCCACTATACACTAGACACAAGACAATGACCACTATACACTAGACACAATACAATGACCACTATACACTAGACACAAGGCAATGTACACTATACACAAGTCACAAGACAATGTCCACTATACACAAGACAATGACCACTATACACTAGTCACAAGATAATGACCACTTTACACTAGATACAAGACAATGACCACCATACACTAGTGATAAGATAATGTTCACTATACACTAGACACAAGACAATGACCACTATACACTAGACACAAGACAATGACCACTATACATTAGTCACAAGACAATGCCGACTATACACTTGACACAAGACAATGACCACTATACACTAGACACAAGACAATGACCACTATACATTTCTCACAAGACAATGACCACTATACACTAGTCACAGGACAATGTCCACTATACACTAGACACAAGCCAATGACCACTATACACTAGACACAAGACGATGTCCACTATACACTAGACAAAAGACAATGTCCACTATTCACTAGACACAAGACAATGACCACTATACACTAGACACAAGACAATGACCACTATACATTAGTCACAAGACAATGCCCACTATACACTTGACACAAGACAATGACCACTATACACTAGACACAAGACATTGACCATTATACACTAGACACAAGACAATGACCATTATACACTAGACACAAGACAATGACCACTATACACTAGACACTAGACAATGACCACTATACACTAGACACAAGACAATGATCATTATACACTAGACTCAAGACAATGACCACTAAACACTAGTCACAGGACAATGGCCACTATACACTAGGCACATGACAATGACCACTATACACTAGACACAAGACAATGACCACTATACACTAGAAACAAGACAATGACCACCATACATTAGACACAAGACAATGACCACTATACACTAGTCACAAGACAATGTCCACTATACATTTGACACAAGACAATAACAACTATACACTAGACACAAGGCAATGACCACTATACTCTAGACACAAGATAATGACCACTATACATTTCACACAAGACAATGACCACTATACACTAGTCACAGGACAATGTCCACTATACACTAGACACGAGCCAATGACCACTATAAACTAGACACAAGACGATGTCCACTATACACTAGACAAAAGATAATGTCCACTATACACTAGTTACAAGACAATAACCACTATACACTAGTTACAAGACAATGACCACTATACACTAGACACAAGACAATGACCACTATACTCTAGACACAAGGAAATGTCCACTATACACCAGACACAAAACAATGACCACTATACATTAGTCACAAGACAATGACCACTATACACTAGTCACAAGACAATGAACACTATACACTAGACACAAGGCAATGTCCACTATACACTAGTCACAAGACAATGTCCACTATACACTAGACACAAGACAATGACCACTATACATTTCTCACAAGACAATGACCACTATACACTAGTCACAGGACAATGTCCACTATACACTAGACACAAGCCAATGACCAGTATACACTAGACACAAGACGATGTCCACTATACACTAGACAAAAGACAATGTCCACTATTCACTACACACAAGACAATGACCACTATACACTAGACACATGACAATGTCCACTATACACTAGACACAAGACAATGACCACTATACACTAAACACAAGACAATGACCACTATACACAAGTCACAAGACAATGTCCTCTATACACACGACAATGACCACTATGCACTAGACACAAGACAATGTCCACTATACACCAGACACAAAACAATGACCACTATACATTAGTCACAAGACAATGACCACTATACACTAGTCACAAGATAATGACCACTTTACACAAGATACAAGACAATGACCACCATACACTAGTGATAAGATAATGTTCACTATACACTAGACACAAGACAATGACCACTATACACTAGACACAAGACAATGTCCACTATACAGTAGTCACAAGACAATGACCACTATACACTAGTGACAAGACAATGTCCATTATACAGAACTCAAAGACCACTATACACTAGACACAAGACAATGACCACTATACATTAGTCACAAGACAATGCCCACTATACACTTGACACAAGACAATGACCACTATACACTAGACACAAGACAATGACCATTATACACTAGACACAAGACAATGACCATTATACACTAGACACAAGACAATGACCACTATACACTAGACACTAGACAATGACCACTATACACTAGACACAAGACAATGACCATTATACACTAGACTCAAGACAATGACCACTATACACTAGTCACAGGACAATGTCCACTATACACTAGGCACATGACAATGACCACTATACACTAGACACAAGACAATGACCACTATACACTAGAAACAAGACAATGACCACCATACACTAGACACAAGACAATGACCACTATACACTAGTCACAAGACAATGTCCACTATACATTTGACACAAGACAATAACAACTATACACTAGACACAAGGCAATGACCACTATACTCTAGACACAAGATAATGACCACTATACATTTCACACAAGACAATGACCACTATACACTAGTCACAGGACAATGTCCACTATACACTAGACACAAGCCTATGACCACTATACACTAGACACAAGACGATGTCCACTATACACTAGACAAAAGACAATGTCCACTATTCGCTAGACACAAGACAATGACCACTATACACTAGACACATGACAATGTCCACTATACACTAGACACAAGACAATGGCCACTTTACACTAAACACAAGACAATGACCACTATACACTACACACACGACAATGTCCTCTAAACACTAGACACAAGATAATGTCCACTATGCACTAGTTACAAGACAATGACCACTATACACTAGTTACAAGACAATGACCACTATACACTAGACACAAGACAATGACCACTGTACACTAGACACAAGGAAATGTCCACTATACACCAGACACAAAACAATGACCACTATACATTAGTCACAAGACAATGACCACTATACACTAGTCACAAGACAATGAACATTATACACTAGACACAAGGCAATGTCCACTATACACTAGTCACAAGACAATGTCCACTATACACTAGACACAAGACAATGACCACTATACATTTCTCACAAGACAATGACCACTATACACTAGTCACAGGACAATGTCCACTATACACTAGACACAAGCCAATGACCACTATACACTAGACACAAGACGATGTCCACTATACAATAGACAAAAGACAATGTCCACTATTCACTAGACACAAAACAATGACCACTATACACTAGACACATGACAATGTCCACTATACACTAGACACAAGACAATGACCACTATACACTAGTCACAAGACAATGAACACTATACACCAGACACAAAACAATGACCACTATACATTAGTCACAAGACAATGACCACTATACACACGACAATGACCACTATACACTAGACACAAGACAATGTCCACTATACACCAGACACAAAACAATGACCACTATACATTAGTCACAAGACAATGACCACTATACACTAGTCACAAGACAATGAACACTATACACTAGAGACAAGACAATGTCCACAATACACTAGACACAAGACAATGACCACTACACACTAGACACATGAC
The DNA here is from genome assembly GCF_040958095.1 of Procambarus clarkii. Lineage (NCBI taxonomy): Eukaryota > Metazoa > Arthropoda > Malacostraca > Decapoda > Cambaridae > Procambarus > Procambarus clarkii. The sequence goes on from NC_091207.1 coordinate 34,841,487, forward strand.
AATGTCCACTATACACTAGACACAAGACAATGACCACTATACACTAAACACATGACAATGATCACTATACACAAGTCACAAGACAATGTCCACTATACACACGACAATGACCACTATACACTAGACACAAGACAATGTCCACTATACACCAGACACAAAACAATGACCACTATACATTAGTCACAAGACAATGACCACTATACACTAGTCACAAGACAATGAACACTACACACTAGACACAAGACAATGTCCACAATACACTAGACACAAGACAATGACCACTACACACTAGACACATGCCAATGACCACTATACACTTGACACAAGACAATGACCACTATACACTATACATAAGACAATGACCATAATATACTAGACACAAGACAATGACAACTATACACTAGTCACAAGACAATGATCACTATACACTAGACACAAGACAATGTACACTATTCATTTGACACAAGACAATGACCACTATACACTAGACACAAGATAATGACCGCTTTACACAAGATACAAGACAATGACCACCATACACTAGTGATAAGATAATGTTCACTATACACTAGACACAAGACAATGACCACTATACACTAGACACAAGACAATGTCCACTATACAGTAGTCACAAGACAATGACCACTATACACTAGTGACAAGACAATGTCCATTATACAGAACTCAAAGACCACTATACACTAGACACAAGACAATGACCACTATACACTAGACACAAGACAATGACCACTATACATTAGTCACAAGACAATGCCCACTATACACTTGACACAAGACAATGACCACTATACACTAGACACAAGACAATGACCATTAGACACTAGACACAAGACAATGACCATTATACACTAGACACAAGACAATGACCACTATACACTAGACACTAGACAATGACCACTATACACTAGACACAAGACAATGACCATTATACACTAGACTCAAGACAATGACCACTATACACTAGTCACAGGACAATGTCCACTATACACTAGGCACATGACAATGACCACTATACACTAGACACAAGACAATGACCACTATACACTAGAAACAAGACAATGACCACCATACACTAGACACAAGACAATGACCACTATACACTAGTCACAAGACAATGTCCACTATACATTTGACACAAGACAATAACAACTATACACTAGACACAAGGCAATGACCACTATACTCTAGACACAAGATAATGACCACTATACATTTCACACAAGACAATGACCACTATACACTAGTCACAGGACAATGTCCACTATACACTAGACACAAGCCAATGATCACTATACACTAGACACAAGACGATGTTCACTATACACTAGACAAAAGACAATGTCCAATATTCACTAGACACAAGACAATGACCACTATACACTAGACACATGACAATGTCCACTATACACTAGACACAAGACAATGACCACTTTACACTAAACACAAGACAATGACCACTATACACTACACACACGACAATGTCCTCTAAACACTAGACACAAGATAATGTCCACTATACACTAGTTACAAGACAATGACCACTATACACTAGTTACAAGACAATGACCACTATACACTAGACACAAGACAATGACCTCTTTACACTAGACACAAGGAAATGTCCACTATACACCAGACACAAAACAATGACCACTATACATTAGTCACAAGACAATGACCACTATACACTAGTCACAAGACAATGAACACTATACACTAGACAAAAGACAATGTCCACTATTCACTAGACACAAGACAATGACCACTATACACTAGTCACAGGACAATGTCCACTATACACTAGACACAAGCCAATGACCACTATACACTAGACACAAGATGATGTCCACTATACACTAGACAAAAGACAATGTCCACTATTCACTAGACACAAGACAATGACCACTATACACTAGACACATGACAATGTCCACTATACACTAGACACAAGACAATGACCACTATACACTAAACACAAGACAATGACCACTATACACAAGTCACAAGACAATGTCCACTATACACACGACAATGAACACTATACACTAGACACAAGACAATGTCCACTATACACCAGACACAAAACAATGACCACTATACATTAGTCACAAGACAATGACCACTATACACTAGTCACAAGACAATGAACACTATACACTAGACAAAAGACAATGTCCACTATACACTAGACACAAGACAATGACCACTACACACTAGACACAAGACAATGACCACTATACACTTGACACAAGACAATGACCACTATACACTATACATAAGACAATGACCATAATATACTAGACACAAGACAATGACAACTATACATTAGTCACAAGACAATGATCACTATACACTAGACACAAGACAATGTACACTATTCATTTGACACAAGACAATGACCACTATACACTAGACACAAGACAATGTCCACTATACACTAGACACAAGACAATGTCCACTGTACACTAGACACAAACCAATGACCACTATACACTATTCACAAGACAATGTCCACTATACACAAGTCACAAGACAATGTCCACTATACACACGACAATGACCACTATACACTAGACACAAGACAATGACCACTATACACTAGACAGAAGACAATGACCACTATACACTAGTCACAGGACAATGTCCACTATACACTAGACACAAGACAATGACCACTATACACTAGACACAATACAATGACCACTATACATTAGACACAAGGCAATGTACACTATACACAAGTCACAAGACAATGTCCACTATACACAAGACAATGACCACTATACACTAGTCACAAGATAATGACCACTTTACACTAGATACAAGACAATGACCACCATACACTAGATACAAGACAATGACCACCATACACTAGTGATAAGATAATGTTCACTATACACTAGACACAAGACAATGACCACTATACACTAGACACAAGACAATGACCACTATACATTAGTCACAAGACAATGCCGACTATACACTTGACACAAGACAATGACCACTATACACTAGACACAAGACAATGACCATTATACACTAGACACAAGACAATGACCACTATACACTAGTCACAAGACAATGTCCACTATACACTAGACAGAAGACAATGACCACTATACACTAGTCACAGGACAATGTCCACTATACACTAGACACAAGCCAATGACCACTATACACTAGACACAAGACGATGTCCACTATACACTAGACAAAAGACAATGTCCACTATTCACTAGACACAAGACAATGACCACTATACACTAGACACATGACAATGTCCACTATACACTAGACACAAGGCAATGTCCGCTATACACTAGTCACAAGACAATGTCCACTATACATTAGACACAAGACAATGACCACTATACACTAGTCACAAGACAATGTCCACTATACACTAGACACAAGACAATGACCACTACACACTAGACACAAGACAATGACCACTATAAACTTAACACAAGACAATGACCACTATACACTAGACACAAGACAATGACCTCTATACACTAGACACAAGGAAATGTCCACTATACACCAGACACAAAGCAATGACCACTATACATTAGTCACAAGACAATGACCATTATACACTAGTCACAAGACAATGAACACTATACACTAGACAAAAGACAATGTCCACTATTCACTAGACACAAGACAATGACCACTATACACTAGTCACAGGACAATGTCCACTATACACTAGACACAAGCCAATGACCACTATACACTAGACACAAGATGATGTCCACTATACACTAGACAAAAGACAATGTCCACTATTCACTAGACACAAGACAATGACCACTATACACTAGACACATGACAATGTCCACTATACACTAGACACAAGACAATGACCACTATACACTAAACACAAGACAATGACCACTATACACAAGTCACAAGACAATGTCCACTATACACACGACAATGAACACTATACACTAGACACAAGACAATGTCCACTATACACCAGACACAAAACAATGACCACTATACATTAGTCACAAGACAATGACCACTATACACTAGACACAAGACAATGACCACTACACACTAGACACAAGACAATGACCACTATACACTTGACACAAGACAATGACCACTATACACTATACATAAGACAATGACCATAATATACTAGACACAAGACAATGACAACTATACATTAGTCACAAGACAATGATCACTATACACTAGACACAAGACAATGTACACTATTCATTTGACACAAGACAATGACCACTATACACTAGACACAAGACAATGTCCACTATACACTAGACACAAGACAATGTCCACTATACACTAGACACAAACCAATGACCACTATACACTATTCACAAGACAATGTCCACTATACACAAGTCACAAGACAATGTCCACTATACACACGACAATGACCACTATACACTAGACACAAGACAATGACCACTATACACTAGACAGAAGACAATGACCACTATACACTAGTCACAGGACAATGTCCACTATACACTAGACACAAGACAATGACCACTATACACTAGACACAATACAATGACCACTATACACTAGACACAAGGCAATGTACACTATACACAAGTCACAAGACAATGTCCACTATACACAAGACAATGACCACTATACACTAGTCACAAGATAATGACCACTTTACACTAGATACAAGACAATGACCACCATACACTAGTGATAAGATAATGTTCACTATACACTAGACACAAGACAATGACCACTATACACTAGACACAAGACAATGACCACTATACATTAGTCACAAGACAATGCCGACTATACACTTGACACAAGACAATGACCACTATACACTAGACACAAGACAATGACCACTATACATTTCTCACAAGACAATGACCACTATACACTAGTCACAGGACAATGTCCACTATACACTAGACACAAGCCAATGACCACTATACACTAGACACAAGACGATGTCCACTATACACTAGACAAAAGACAATGTCCACTATTCACTAGACACAAGACAATGACCACTATACACTAGACACATGACAATGTCCACTATACACTAGACACAAGGCAATGTCCGCTATACACTAGTCACAAGACAATGTCCACTATACATTAGACACAAGACAATGACCACTATACACTAGTCACAAGACAATGTCCACTATACACTAGACACAAGACAATGACCACTACACACTAGACACAAGACAATGACCACTATAAACTTAACACAAGACAATGACCACTATACACTAGACACAAGACAATGTCCACTATACAGTAGTCACAAGACAATGACCACTATACACTAGTGACAAGACAATGTCCATTATACAGAACTCAAAGACCACTATACACTAGACACAAGACAATGACCACTATACACTAGACACAAGACAATGACCACTATACATTAGTCACAAGACAATGCCCACTATACACTTGACACAAGACAATGACCACTATACACTAGACACAAGACATTGACCATTATACACTAGACACAAGACAATGACCATTATACACTAGACACAAGACAATGACCACTATACACTAGACACTAGACAATGACCACTATACACTAGACACAAGACAATGATCATTATACACTAGACTCAAGCCAATGACCACTATACACTAGTCACAGGACAATGGCCACTATACACTAGGCACATGACAATGTCAACTATACATTTGACACAATACAATAACAACTATACACTAGACACAAGGCAATGACCACTATACTCTAGACACAAGATAATGACCACTATACATTTCACACAAGACAATGACCACTATACACTAGTCACAGGACAATGTCCACTATACACTAGACACAAGCCAATGACCACTATAAACTAGACACAAGACGATGTCCACTATACACTAGACAAAAGATAATGTCCACTATACACTAGTTACAAGACAATAACCACTATACACTAGTTACAAGACAATGACCACTATACACGAGACACAAGACAATGACCACTATACACTAGACACAAGGAAATGTCCACTATACACCAGACACAAAACAATGACCCCTATACATTAGTCACAAGACAATGACCACTATACACTAGTCACAAGACAATGAACACTATACACTAGACACAAGGCAATGTCCACTATACACTAGTCACAAGACAATGTCCACTATACACTAGACACAAGACAATGAATACTATACATTTCTCACAAGACAATGACCATTATACACTAGACACAAGACAATGACCACTATACACTAGTCACAAGACAATGTCCACTATACACTAGACAGAAGACAATGACCACTATACACTAGTCACAGGACAATGTCCACTATACACTAGACACAAGCCAATGACCACTATACACTAGACACAAGACGATGTCCACTATACACTAGACAAAAGACAATGTCCACTATTCACTAGACACAAGACAATGACCACTATACACTAGACACATGACAATGTCCACTATACACTAGACACAAGGCAATGTCCGCTATACACTAGTCACAAGACAATGTCCACTATACATTAGACACAAGACAATGACCACTATACACTAGTCACAAGACAATGTCCACTATACACTAGACACAAGACAATGACCACTACACACTAGACACAAGACAATGACCACTATAAACTTAACACAAGACAATGACCACTATACACTAGACACAAGACAATGACCTCTATACACTAGACACAAGGAAATGTCCACTATACACCAGACACAAAGCAATGACCACTATACATTAGTCACAAGACAATGACCATTATACACTAGTCACAAGACAATGAACACTATACACTAGACAAAAGACAATGTCCACTATTCACTAGACACAAGACAATGACCACTATACACTAGTCACAGGACAATGTCCACTATACACTAGACACAAGCCAATGACCACTATACACTAGACACAAGATGATGTCCACTATACACTAGACAAAAGACAATGTCCACTATTCACTAGACACAAGACAATGACCACTATACACTAGACACATGACAATGTCCACTATACACTAGACACAAGACAATGACCACTATACACTAAACACAAGACAATGACCACTATACACAAGTCACAAGACAATGTCCACTATACACACGACAATGAACACTATACACTAGACACAAGACAATGTCCACTATACACCAGACACAAAACAATGACCACTATACATTAGTCACAAGACAATGACCACTATACACTAGACACAAGACAATGACCACTACACACTAGACACAAGACAATGACCACTATACACTTGACACAAGACAATGACCACTATACACTATACATAAGACAATGACCATAATATACTAGACACAAGACAATGACAACTATACATTAGTCACAAGACAATGATCACTATACACTAGACACAAGACAATGTACACTATTCATTTGACACAAGACAATGACCACTATACACTAGACACAAGACAATGTCCACTATACACTAGACACAAGACAATGTCCACTATACACTAGACACAAACCAATGACCACTATACACTATTCACAAGACAATGTCCACTATACACAAGTCACAAGACAATGTCCACTATACACACGACAATGACCACTATACACTAGACACAAGACAATGACCACTATACACTAGACAGAAGACAATGACCACTATACACTAGTCACAGGACAATGTCCACTATACACTAGACACAAGACAATGACCACTATACACTAGACACAATACAATGACCACTATACACTAGACACAAGGCAATGTACACTATACACAAGTCACAAGACAATGTCCACTATACACAAGACAATGACCACTATACACTAGTCACAAGATAATGACCACTTTACACTAGATACAAGACAATGACCACCATACACTAGTGATAAGATAATGTTCACTATACACTAGACACAAGACAATGACCACTATACACTAGACACAAGACAATGACCACTATACATTAGTCACAAGACAATGCCGACTATACACTTGACACAAGACAATGACCACTATACACTAGACACAAGACAATGACCACTATACATTTCTCACAAGACAATGACCACTATACACTAGTCACAGGACAATGTCCACTATACACTAGACACAAGCCAATGACCACTATACACTAGACACAAGACGATGTCCACTATACACTAGACAAAAGACAATGTCCACTATTCACTAGACACAAGACAATGACCACTATACACTAGACACAAGACAATGACCACTATACATTAGTCACAAGACAATGCCCACTATACACTTGACACAAGACAATGACCACTATACACTAGACACAAGACATTGACCATTATACACTAGACACAAGACAATGACCATTATACACTAGACACAAGACAATGACCACTATACACTAGACACTAGACAATGACCACTATACACTAGACACAAGACAATGATCATTATACACTAGACTCAAGACAATGACCACTAAACACTAGTCACAGGACAATGGCCACTATACACTAGGCACATGACAATGACCACTATACACTAGACACAAGACAATGACCACTATACACTAGAAACAAGACAATGACCACCATACATTAGACACAAGACAATGACCACTATACACTAGTCACAAGACAATGTCCACTATACATTTGACACAAGACAATAACAACTATACACTAGACACAAGGCAATGACCACTATACTCTAGACACAAGATAATGACCACTATACATTTCACACAAGACAATGACCACTATACACTAGTCACAGGACAATGTCCACTATACACTAGACACGAGCCAATGACCACTATAAACTAGACACAAGACGATGTCCACTATACACTAGACAAAAGATAATGTCCACTATACACTAGTTACAAGACAATAACCACTATACACTAGTTACAAAACAATGACCACTATACACTAGACACAAGACAATGACCACTATACTCTAGATACAAGGAAATGTCCACTATACACCAGACACAAAACAATGACCACTATACATTAGTCACAAGACAATGACCACTATACACTAGTCACAAGACAATGAACACTATACACTAGACACAAGGCAATGTCCACTATACACTAGTCACAAGACAATGTCCACTATACACTAGACACAAGACAATGACCACTATACATTTCTCACAAGACAATGACCACTATACACTAGTCACAGGACAATGTCCACTATACACTAGACACAAGCCAATGACCAGTATACACTAGACACAAGACGATGTCCACTATACACTAGACAAAAGACAATGTCCACTATTCACTACACACAAGACAATGACCACTATACACTAGACACATGACAATGTCCACTATACACTAGACACAAGACAATGACCACTATACACTAAACACAAGACAATGACCACTATACACAAGTCACAAGACAATGTCCTCTATACACACGACAATGACCACTATGCACTAGACACAAGACAATGTCCACTATACACCAGACACAAAACAATGACCACTATACATTAGTCACAAGACAATGACCACTATACACTAGTCACAAGATAATGACCACTTTACACAAGATACAAGACAATGACCACCATACACTAGTGATAAGATAATGTTCACTATACACTAGACACAAGACAATGACCACTATACACTAGACACAAGACAATGTCCACTATACAGTAGTCACAAGACAATGACCACTATACACTAGTGACAAGACAATGTCCATTATACAGAACTCAAAGACCACTATACACTAGACACAAGACAATGACCACTATACATTAGTCACAAGACAATGCCCACTATACACTTGACACAAGACAATGACCACTATACACTAGACACAAGACAATGACCATTATACACTAGACACAAGACAATGACCATTATACACTAGACACAAGACAATGACCACTATACACTAGACACTAGACAATGACCACTATACACTAGACACAAGACAATGACCATTATACACTAGACTCAAGACAATGACCACTATACACTAGTCACAGGACAATGTCCACTATACACTAGGCACATGACAATGACCACTATACACTAGACACAAGACAATGACCACTATACACTAGAAACAAGACAATGACCACCATACACTAGACACAAGACAATGACCACTATACACTAGTCACAAGACAATGTCCACTATACATTTGACACAAGACAATAACAACTATACACTAGACACAAGGCAATGACCACTATACTCTAGACACAAGATAATGACCACTATACATTTCACACAAGACAATGACCACTATACACTAGTCACAGGACAATGTCCACTATACACTAGACACAAGCCTATGACCACTATACACTAGACACAAGACGATGTCCACTATACACTAGACAAAAGACAATGTCCACTATTCACTAGACACAAGACAATGACCACTATACACTAGACACATGACAATGTCCACTATACACTAGACACAAGACAATGGCCACTTTACACTAAACACAAGACAATGACCACTATACACTACACACACGACAATGTCCTCTAAACACTAGACACAAGATAATGTCCACTATGCACTAGTTACAAGACAATGACCACTATACACTAGTTACAAGACAATGACCACTATACACTAGACACAAGACAATGACCACTATACACTAGACACAAGGAAATGTCCACTATACACCAGACACAAAACAATGACCACTATACATTAGTCACAAGACAATGACCACTATACACTAGTCACAAGACAATGAACATTATACACTAGACACAAGGCAATGTCCACTATACACTAGTCACAAGACAATGTCCACTATACACTAGACACAAGACAATGACCACTATACATTTCTCACAAGACAATGACCACTATACACTAGTCACAGGACAATGTCCACTATACACTAGACACAAGCCAATGACCACTATACACTAGACACAAGACGATGTCCACTATACAATAGACAAAAGACAATGTCCACTATTCACTAGACACAAAACAATGACCACTATACACTAGACACATGACAATGTCCACTATACACTAGACACAAGACAATGACCACTATACACTAGTCACAAGACAATGAACACTATACACCAGACACAAAACAATGACCACTATACATTAGTCACAAGACAATGACCACTATACACACGACAATGACCACTATACACTAGACACAAGACAATGTCCACTATACACCAGACACAAAACAATGACCACTATACATTAGTCACAAGACAATGACCACTATACACTAGTCACAAGACAATGAACACTATACACTAGAGACAAGACAATGTCCACAATACACTAGACACAAGACAATGACCACTACACACTAGACACATGACAATGTCCACTATACACTAGACACAAGACAATGACCACTATACACTAAACACATGACAATGATCACTATACACAAGTCACAAGACAATGTCCACTATACACACGACAATGACCACTATACACTAGACACAAGACAATGTCCACTATACACCAGACACAAAACAATGACCACTATACATTAGTCACAAGACAATGACCACTATACACTAGTCACAAGACAATGAACACTACACACTAGACACAAGACAATGTCCACAATACACTAGACACAAGACAATGACCACTACACACTAGACACATGACAATGACCACTATACACTTGACACAAGACAATGACCACTATACACTATACATAAGACAATGACCATAATATACTAGACACAAGACAATGACAACTATACACTAGTCACAAGACAATGATCACTATACACTAGACACAAGACAATGTACACTATTCATTTGACACAAGACAATGACCACTATACACTAGACACAAGATAATGACCGCTTTACACAAGATACAAGACAATGACCACCATACACTAGTGATAAGATAATGTTCACTATACACTAGACACAAGACAATGACCACTATACACTAGACACAAGACAATGTCCACTATACAGTAGTCACAAGACAATGACCACTATACACTAGTGACAAGACAATGTCCATTATACAGAACTCAAAGACCACTATACACTAGACACAAGACAATGACCACTATACACTAGACACAAGACAATGACCACTATACATTAGTCACAAGACAATGCCCACTATACACTTGACACAAGACAATGACCACTATACACTAGACACAAGACAATGACCATTAGACACTAGACACAAGACAATGACCATTATACACTAGACACAAGACAATGACCACTATACACTAGACACTAGACAATGACCACTATACACTAGACACAAGACAATGACCATTATACACTAGACTCAAGACAATGACCACTATACACTAGTCACAGGACAATGTCCACTATACACTAGGCACATGACAATGACCACTATACACTAGACACAAGACAATGACCACTATACACTAGAAACAAGACAATGACCACCATACACTAGACACAAGACAATGACCACTATACACTAGTCACAAGACAATGTCCACTATACATTTGACACAAGACAATAACAACTATACACTAGACACAAGGCAATGACCACTATACTCTAGACACAAGATAATGACCACTATACATTTCACACAAGACAATGACCACTATACACTAGTCACAGGACAATGTCCACTATACACTAGACACAAGCCAATGATCACTATACACTAGACACAAGACGATGTTCACTATACACTAGACAAAAGACAATGTCCACTATTCACTAGACACAAGACAATGACCACTATACACTAGACACATGACAATGTCCACTATACACTAGACACAAGACAATGACCACTTTACACTAAACACAAGACAATGACCACTATACACTACACACACGACAATGTCCTCTAAACACTAGACACAAGATAATGTCCACTATACACTAGTTACAAGACAATGACCACTATACACTAGTTACAAGACAATGACCACTATACACTAGACACAAGACAATGACCTCTATACACTAGACACAAGGAAATGTCCACTATACACCAGACACAAAACAATGACCACTATACATTAGTCACAAGACAATGACCACTATACACTAGTCACAAGACAATGAACACTATACACTAGACAAAAGACAATGTCCACTATTCACTAGACACAAGACAATGACCACTATACACTAGTCACAGGACAATGTCCACTATACACTAGACACAAGCCAATGACCACTATACACTAGACACAAGATGATGTCCACTATACACTAGACAAAAGACAATGTCCACTATTCACTAGACACAAGACAATGACCACTATACACTAGACACATGACAATGTCCACTATACACTAGACACAAGACAATGACCACTATACACTAAACACAAGACAATGACCACTATACACAAGTCACAAGACAATGTCCACTATACACACGACAATGAACACTATACACTAGACACAAGACAATGTCCACTATACACCAGACACAAAACAATGACCACTATACATTAGTCACAAGACAATGACCACTATACACTAGTCACAAGACAATGAACACTATACACTAGACAAAAGACAATGTCCACTATACACTAGACACAAGACAATGACCACTACACACTAGACACAAGACAATGACCACTATACACTTGACACAAGACAATGACCACTATACACTATACATAAGACAATGACCATAATATACTAGACACAAGACAATGACAACTATACATTAGTCACAAGACAATGATCACTATACACTAGACACAAGACAATGTACACTATTCATTTGACACAAGACAATGACCACTATACACTAGACACAAGACAATGTCCACTATACACTAGACACAAGACAATGTCCACTGTACACTAGACACAAACCAATGACCACTATACACTATTCACAAGACAATGTCCACTATACACAAGTCACAAGACAATGTCCACTATACACACGACAATGACCACTATACACTAGACACAAGACAATGACCACTATACACTAGACAGAAGACAATGACCACTATACACTAGTCACAGGACAATGTCCACTATACACTAGACACAAGACAATGACCACTATACACTAGACACAATACAATGACCACTATACATTAGACACAAGGCAATGTACACTATACACAAGTCACAAGACAATGTCCACTATACACAAGACAATGACCACTATACACTAGTCACAAGATAATGACCACTTTACACTAGATACAAGACAATGACCACCATACACTAGATACAAGACAATGACCATTATACACTAGTGATAAGATAATGTTCACTATACACTAGACACAAGACAATGACCACTATACACTAGACACAAGACAATGACCACTATACATTAGTCACAAGACAATGCCGACTATACACTTGACACAAGACAATGACCACTATACACTAGACACAAGACAATGACCATTATACACTAGACACAAGACAATGACCACTATACACTAGTCACAAGACAATGTCCACTATACACTAGACAGAAGACAATGACCACTATACACTAGTCACAGGACAATGTCCACTATACACTAGACACAAGCCAATGACCACTATACACTAGACACAAGACGATGTCCACTATACACTAGACAAAAGACAATGTCCACTATTCACTAGACACAAGACAATGACCACTATACACTAGACACATGACAATGTCCACTATACACTAGACACAAGGCAATGTCCGCTATACACTAGTCACAAGACAATGTCCACTATACATTAGACACAAGACAATGACCACTATACACTAGTCACAAGACAATGTCCACTATACACTAGACACAAGACAATGACCACTACACACTAGACACAAGACAATGACCACTATAAACTTAACACAAGACAATGACCACTATACACTAGACACAAGACAATGACCTCTATACACTAGACACAAGGAAATGTCCACTATACACCAGACACAAAGCAATGACCACTATACATTAGTCACAAGACAATGACCATTATACACTAGTCACAAGACAATGAACACTATACACTAGACAAAAGACAATGTCCACTATTCACTAGACACAAGACAATGACCACTATACACTAGTCACAGGACAATGTCCACTATACACTAGACACAAGCCAATGACCACTATACACTAGACACAAGATGATGTCCACTATACACTAGACAAAAGACAATGTCCACTATTCACTAGACACAAGACAATGACCACTATACACTAGACACATGACAATGTCCACTATACACTAGACACAAGACAATGACCACTATACACTAAACACAAGACAATGACCACTATACACAAGTCACAAGACAATGTCCACTATACACACGACAATGAACACTATACACTAGACACAAGACAATGTCCACTATACACCAGACACAAAACAATGACCACTATACATTAGTCACAAGACAATGACCACTATACACTAGACACAAGACAATGACCACTACACACTAGACACAAGACAATGACCACTATACACTTGACACAAGACAATGACCACTATACACTATACATAAGACAATGACCATAATATACTAGACACAAGACAATGACAACTATACATTAGTCACAAGACAATGATCACTATACACTAGACACAAGACAATGTACACTATTCATTTGACACAAGACAATGACCACTATACACTAGACACAAGACAATGTCCACTATACACTAGACACAAGACAATGTCCACTATACACTAGACACAAACCAATGACCACTATACACTATTCACAAGACAATGTCCACTATACACAAGTCACAAGACAATGTCCACTATACACACGACAATGACCACTATACACTAGACACAAGACAATGACCACTATACACTAGACAGAAGACAATGACCACTATACACTAGTCACAGGACAATGTCCACTATACACTAGACACAAGACAATGACCACTATACACTAGACACAATACAATGACCACTATACACTAGACACAAGGCAATGTACACTATACACAAGTCACAAGACAATGTCCACTATACACAAGACAATGACCACTATACACTAGTCACAAGATAATGACCACTTTACACTAGATACAAGACAATGACCACCATACACTAGTGATAAGATAATGTTCACTATACACTAGACACAAGACAATGACCACTATACACTAGACACAAGACAATGACCACTATACATTAGTCACAAGACAATGCCGACTATACACTTGACACAAGACAATGACCACTATACACTAGACACAAGACAATGACCACTATACATTTCTCACAAGACAATGACCACTATACACTAGTCACAGGACAATGTCCACTATACACTAGACACAAGCCAATGACCACTATACACTAGACACAAGACGATGTCCACTATACACTAGACAAAAGACAATGTCCACTATTCACTAGACACAAGACAATGACCACTATACACTAGACACATGACAATGTCCACTATACACTAGACACAAGGCAATGTCCGCTATACACTAGTCACAAGACAATGTCCACTATACATTAGACACAAGACAATGACCACTATACACTAGTCACAAGACAATGTCCACTATACACTAGACACAAGACAATGACCACTACACACTAGACACAAGACAATGACCACTATAAACTTAACACAAGACAATGACCACTATACACTAGACACAAGACAATGTCCACTATACAGTAGTCACAAGACAATGACCACTATACACTAGTGACAAGACAATGTCCATTATACAGAACTCAAAGACCACTATACACTAGACACAAGACAATGACCACTATACACTAGACACAAGACAATGACCACTATACATTAGTCACAAGACAATGCCCACTATACACTTGACACAAGACAATGACCACTATACACTAGACACAAGACATTGACCATTATACACTAGACACAAGACAATGACCATTATACACTAGACACAAGACAATGACCACTATACACTAGACACTAGACAATGACCACTATACACTAGACACAGGACAATGGCCACTATACACTAGGCACATGACAATGACCACTATACACTAGACACAAGACAATGACCACTATACACTAGAAACAAGACAATGACCACCATACACTAGACACAAGACAATGACCACTATACACTAGTCACAAGACAATGTCAACTATACATTTGACACAATACAATAACAACTATACACTAGACACAAGGCAATGACCACTATACTCTAGACACAAGATAATGACCACTATACATTTCACACAAGACAATGACCACTATACACTAGTCACAGGACAATGTCCACTATACACTAGACACAAGCCAATGACCACTATAAACTAGACACAAGACGATGTCCACTATACACTAGACAAAAGATAATGTCCACTATACACTAGTTACAAGACAATAACCACTATACACTAGTTACAAGACAATGACCACTATACACGAGACACAAGACAATGACCACTATACACTAGACACAAGGAAATGTCCACTATACACCAGACACAAAACAATGACCCCTATACATTAGTCACAAGACAATGACCACTATACACTAGTCACAAGACAATGAACACTATACACTAGACACAAGGCAATGTCCACTATACACTAGTCACAAGACAATGTCCACTATACACTAGACACAAGACAATGAATACTATACATTTCTCACAAGACAATGACCACTATACACTAGTCACAGGACAATGTCCACTATACACTAGACACAAGCCAATGACCAGTATACACTAGACACAAGACGATGTCCACTATACACTAGACAAAAGACAATGTCCACTATTCACTAGACACAAGACAATGACCACTATACACTAGACACATGACAATGTCCACTATACACTAGACACAAGACAATGACCACTATACACTAAACACAAGACAATGACCACTATACACAAGTCACAAGACAATGTCCACTATACACACGACAATGACCACTATGCACTAGACACAAGACAATGTCCACTATACACCAGACACAAAACAATGACCACTATTCATTAGTCACAAGACAATGACCACTATACACTAGTCACAAGACAATGAACACTATACACTAGACACAAGGCAATGTCCACTATACACTAGTCACAAGACAATGTCCACTATACATTAGACACAAGACAATGACCACTATACACTAGTCACAAGACAATGTCCACTATACACTAGACACAAGACAATGACCACTATACACTAGACACAAGACATTGACCATTATACACTAGACACAAGACAATGACCATTATACACTAGACACAAGACAATGACCACTATACACTAGACAATGACCACTATACACTAGACACAAGACAATGATCATTATACACTAGACTCAAGACAATGACCACTATACACTAGTCACAGGACAATGGCCACTATACACTAGGCACATGACAATGACCACTATACACTAGACACAAGACAATGACCACTATACACTAGAAACAAGACAATGACCACCATACACTAGACACAAGACAATGACCACTATACACTAGTCAGAAGACAATGTCAACTATACATTTGACACAATACAATAACAACTATACACTAGACACAAGGCAATGACCACTATACTCTAGACACAAGATAATGACCACTATACATTTCACACAAGACAATGACCACTATACACTAGTCACAGGACAATGTCCACTATACACTAGACACAAGCCAATGACCACTATAAACTAGACACAAGACGATGTCCACTATACACTAGACAAAAGATAATGTCCACTATACACTAGTTACAAGACAATAACCACTATACACTAGTTACAAGACAATGACCACTATACACTAGACACAAGACAATGACCACTATACACTAGACACAAGGAAATGTCCACTATACACCAGACACAAGACAATGACCACTATACATTAGTCACAAGACAATGACCACTATACACTAGTCACAAAACAATGAACACTATACACTAGACACAAGGCAATGTCCACTATACACTAGTCACAAGACAATGTCCACTATACACTAGACACAAGACAATGACCACTATACATTTCTCACAAGACAATGACCACTATACACTAGTCACAGGACAATGTCCACTATACACTAGACACAAGCCAATGACCAGTATACACTAGACACAAGACGATGTCCACTATACACTAGACACATGACAATGTCCACTATTCACTAGACACAAGACAATGACCACTATACACTAAACACAAGACAATGACCACTATACACAAGTCACAAGACAATGTCCACTATACACACGACAATGACCACTATGCACTAGACACAAGACAATGTCCACTATACACCAGACACAAAACAATGACCACTATACATTAGTCACAAGACAATGACCACTATACACTAGTCACAAGACAATGAACACTATACACTAGACACAAGGCAATGTCCACTATACACTAGTCACAAGACAATGTCCACTATACATTAGACACAAGACAATGACCACTATACACTAGTCACAAGACAATGTCCGCTATACACTAGACACAAGACAATGACCACTACACACTAGACACAAGACAATGACCACTATACACTTGACACAAGACAATGACCACTATACACTATACATAAGACAACGACCAAAATATACTAGACACAAGACAATGACAACTATACACTAGTCACAAGACAATGATCACTATACACTAGACACAAGACAATGTACACTATTCATTTGACACAAGACAATGACCACTATACACTAGACACAAGACAATGTCCACTATACACTAGACACAAGACAATGTCCACTATACACTAGACACAAACCAATGACCACTATACACTATTCACAAGACAATGTCCACTATACACAAGTCACAAGACAATGCCCACTATACACACGACAATGACCACTATACACTAGACACAAGACAATGACCACTATACACTAGACACAAGACAATGACCACTATACACTAGTCACTGGACAATGTCCACTATACACTAGACACAAGACAATGACCACTATACACTAGACACAATACAATGACCACTATACACTAGACACAAGGCAATGTACACTATATACAAGTCACAAGACAATGTCCACTATACAAAAGACAATGTCCACTATACACTAGACACAAGACAATGACCACTATACACTAGACACAAGACATTGACCATTATACACTAGACACAAGACAATGACCATTATACACTAGACACAAGACAATGACCACTATACACTAGACAATGACCACTATACACTAGACACAAGACAATGATCATTATACACTAGACTCAAGACAATGACCACTATACACTAGTCACAGGACAATGGCCACTATACACTAGGCACATGACAATGACCACTATACACTAGACACAAGACAATGACCACTATACACTAGAAACAAGACAATGACCACCATACACTAGACACAAGACAATGACCACTATACACTAGTCAGAAGACAATGTCAACTATACATTTGACACAATACAATAACAACTATACACTAGACACAAGGCAATGACCACTATACTCTAGACACAAGATAATGACCACTATACATTTCACACAAGACAATGACCACTATACACTAGTCACAGGACAATGTCCACTATACACTAGACACAAGCCAATGACCACTATAAACTAGACACAAGACGATGTCCACTATACACTAGACAAAAGATAATGTCCACTATACACTAGTTACAAGACAATAACCACTATACACTAGTTACAAGACAATGACCACTATACACTAGACACAAGACAATGACCACTATACACTAGACACAAGGAAATGTCCACTATACACCAGACACAAGACAATGACCACTATACATTAGTCACAAGACAATGACCACTATACACTAGTCACAAGACAATGAACACTATACACTAGACACAAGGCAATGTCCACTATACACTAGTCACAAGACAATGTCCACTATACACTAGACACAAGACAATGACCACTATACATTTCTCACAAGACAATGACCACTATACACTAGTCACAGGACAATGTCCACTATACACTAGACACAAGCCAATGACCAGTATACACTAGACACAAGACGATGTCCACTATACACTAGACACATGACAATGTCCACTATTCACTAGACACAAGACAATGACCACTATACACTAAACACAAGACAATGACCACTATACACAAGTCACAAGACAATGTCCACTATACACACGACAATGACCACTATGCACTAGACACAAGACAATGTCCACTATACACCAGACACAAAACAATGACCATTATACATTAGTCACAAGACAATGACCACTATACACTAGTCACAAGACAATGAACACTATACACTAGACACAAGGCAATGTCCACTATACACTAGTCACAAGACAATGTCCACTATACATTAGACACAAGACAATGACCACTATACACTAGTCACAAGACAATGTCCGCTATACACTAGACACAAGACAATGACCACTACACACTAGACACAAGACAATGACCACTATACACTTGACACAAGACAATGACCACTATACACTATACATAAGACAATGACCAAAATATACTAGACACAAGACAATGACAACTATACACTAGTCACAAGACAATGATCACTATACACTAGACACAAGACAATGTACACTATTCATTTGACACAAGACAATGACCACTATACACTAGACACAAGACAATGTCCACTATACACTAGACACAAGACAATGTCCACTATACACTAGACACAAACCAATGACCACTATACACTATTCACAAGACAATGTCCACTATACACAAGTCACAAGACAATGCCCACTATACACACGACAATGACCACTATACACTAGACACAAGACAATGACCACTATACACTAGACACAAGACAATGACCACTATACACTAGTCACTGGACAATGTCCACTATACACTAGACACAAGACAATGACCACTATACACTAGACACAATACAATGACCACTATACACTAGACACAAGGCAATGTACACTATATACAATTCACAAGACAATGTCCACTATACAAAAGACAATGACCACTATACACTAGTCACAAGATAATGACCACTTTACACTAGATACAAGACAATGACCACCATACACTAGTGATAAGATAATGTTCACTATACACTAGACACAAGACAATGACCACTATACACTAGACACAGGACAATGACCACTATACATTAGTCACAAGACAATGCCCACTATACACTTGACACAAGACAATGACTACTATACACTAGACACAAGACAATGACCATTATACACTAGACACAAGACAATGACCACTATACACTAGTCAAAAGACAATGTCCACTATACACTAGACAGAAGACAATGACCACTATACACTAAACACAAGACAATGACCATTAGACACTAGACACAAGACAATGACCACTATACACTAGTCACAAGACAATGTCCACTATACACTAGACAGAAGACAATGACCACTATACACTAGACACATGACAATGTCCACTATACACTAGACACAAGACAATGACCACTATACACTAAACACAAGACAATGACCACTATACACAAGTCACAAGACAATGTCCACTATACAAACGACAATGACCACTATACACTAGACACATGACAATGACCACTATACACTAGACATAAGACAAAGACCACTATACACTAGTCACAGGACAATGTCCACTATACACTAGACACAAGACAATGACCACTATACACTAGACACAAGGAAATGTCCACTATACACCAGACACTAAACAATGACCACTATACATTTGTCACAAGACAATGACCACTATACACTAGTCACAAGACAATGAACACTATACACTAGACACAAGGCAATGTCCGCTATACACTAGTCACAAGACAATGTCCACTATACATTAGACACAAGACAATGACCACTATACACTAGTCACAAGACAATGTCCACTATACACTAGACACATGACAATGACCACTACACACTAGACACAAGACAATGACCACTATACACTTGACACAAGACAATGACCACTATACACTAGACATAAGACAATGACCATAATATACTAGACACAAGACAATGGCAACTATAAACTAGTCACAAGACAATGATCACTATTCATTTGACACAAGACAATGACCACTATACACTAGACACAAGACAATGTCCACTATACACTAGACACAAGACAATGTCCACTATACACTAGACACAAACCAATGACCACTATACACTATTCACAAGACAATGTCCACTATACACAAGTCACAAGACAATGTCCACTATACACACGACAATGACCACTATACACTAGACACAAGACAATGACCACTATACACTAGACACAAGACAATGACCACTATACACTAGACACAAGGCAATGTACACTATACACAAGTCACAAGACAATGTCCACAATACACAAGACAATGACCACTATACACTAGTCACAAGATAATGACCACTTTACACTAGTTTCAAGACAATGACCACCATACACTAGTGATAAGATAATGTTCACTATACACTAGACACAAGACAATGACCACTATACACTAGACACAAGACAATGACCACTATACATTAGTCACAAGACAATGCCCACTATACACTTGACACAAGACAATGACCACTATACACTAGACACAAGACAATGACCATTATACACTAGACACAAGACAATGACCACTATACACTAGTCACAAGACAATGTCCACTATACACTAGACAGAAGACAATGACCACTATACACTAAACACAAGACAATGACCACTATACACTAGTCACAAGACAATGACCACTATACATTTCACACAAGACAATGACCACTATACACTAGTCACAGGACAATGTC
Organism: Procambarus clarkii; assembly: GCF_040958095.1. Taxonomy (NCBI): domain Eukaryota; kingdom Metazoa; phylum Arthropoda; class Malacostraca; order Decapoda; family Cambaridae; genus Procambarus; species Procambarus clarkii. The sequence goes on from NC_091207.1 coordinate 34,865,321, forward strand.
CACTATACACTAGACACAAGCCAATGACCACTATACACTAGACACAATACAATGACCACTATACACTAGACACAAGACAATGTACACTATACACAAGTCACAAGACAATGTCCACTATACACAAGACAATGACCACTATACACTAGTCACAAAATAATGACCACTTTACACTAGATACAAGACAATGACCACCATACACTAGTGATAAGATAATGTTCACTGTACACTAGACACAAGACAATGACCACTATACACTAGACACAAGACAATGTCCACTATACAGTAGTCACAAGACAATGACCACTGCACACTAGTGACAAGACAATGTCCATTATACAGAACTCAATGAACACTATACACTAGACACAAGACAATGACCACTATACACTAGACACAAGACAATGACCACTATACATTAGTTACAAGACAATGCCCACTATACACTTGTCACAAGACAATGACCACTATACACTAGACACAAGACAATGACCATTAAACACTAGACACAAGACAATGACCACTATACACAAGTCACAAGACAATGTCCACTATACACTAGACACAAGACAATGACCACTATACAATATACACAAGACAATGACCACTATACACTAGACACAAGACAATGACCACTATACATTTCACACAAGACAATGACCACTATACACTAGTCACAGGACAATGTCCACTATACACTAGACACAAGACAATAACCACTATACACTAGACACAAGACGATGTCCACTATACACTAGACACAAGACAATGTCCTCTATTCACTAGACACAAGACAATGACCACTATACACTAGGCACATGACAACGTCCACTATACACTAGACACAAGACAATGACCACTATACACTAAACACAAGACAATGACCACTATACACTTCACACACGACAATGTCCACTAAACACTAGACACAAGAAAATGTCCACTATACACTAGTTACAAGACAATGACCACTATACACTATTTACAAGACAATGACCACTATACACTAGACACAATACAATGACCACTATACACTAGACACAAGGCAATGTACACTATACACAAGTCACAAGACAATGTCCACTATACACAAGACAATGACCACTATACACTAGTCACAAGATAATGACCACTTTACACTAGATACAAGACAATGACCACCATACACTAGTGATAAGATAATGTTCACTATACACTAGACACAAGACAATGACCACTATACACTAGACACAAGACAATGACCACTATACATTAGCTACAAGACAATGCCCACTATACACTTGACACAAGACAATGACCACTATACACTAGACACAAGACAATGACCATTATACACTAGACACAAGACAATGACCACTATACACTAGTCACAAGACAATGTTCACTATACACTAGACACAAGACAATGACCACTATACAATAGACACAAGACAATGACCACTATACACTAGACACAAGACAATGACCACTATACATTTCACACAAGACAATGACCACTATACACTAGTCACAGGACAATATCCACTATACACTAGACACAAGACAATGACCACTATACACTAGACACAAGACGATGTCCACTATACACTAGACACAAGACAATGTCCACTATTCACTAGACACAAGACAATGACCACTATACACTAGGCACATGACAATGTCCACTATACACTAGACACAAGACAATGACCACTATACACTAAACACAAGACAATGACCACTATACACTACACACTCGACAATGTCCACTAAACACTAGACACAAGATAATGTCCACTATACACTAGTTACAAGACAATGACCACTATACACTAGTTACAAGACAATGCCCACTATACACTTGACACAAGACAATGACCACTATACACTAGACACAAGACAATGACCATTATACACTAGACACAAGACAATGACCACTAAACACTAGTCACAAGACAATGTCCACTATACACTAGACAGAAGACAATGACCACTACACACTAGACACAAGACAATGACCACTATACATTTCTCACAAGACAATGACCACTATACACTAGTCACAGGACAATGTCCACTATACACTAGACACAAGCCAATGACCACTATACACTAGACACAAGACGATGTCCACTATACACTAGACAAAAGACAATGTCCACTATTCACTAGACACAAGACAATGACCACTATACACTAGACACATGACAATGTCCACTATACACTAGACACAAGACAATGACCACTATACACTAAACACAAGACAATGACCACTATACACAAGTCACAAGACAATGTCCACTATACACACGACACAAGGAAATGTCCACTATACACCAGACACAAAACAATGACCACTATACATTAGTCACAAGACAATGACAACTATACACTAGTCACAAGACAATGAACACTATACACTAGACACAAGGCAATGTCCGCTATACACTAGTCACAAGACAATGTCCACTATACATTAGACACAAGATAATGACCACTATACACTAGTCACAAGACAATGTCCACTATACACTAGACACAAGACAATGACCACTACACACTAGACACAAGACAATGACCACTATACACTTGACACAAGACAATGACCACTATACACTAGACATAAGACAATGACCATAATATACTAGACACAAGACAATGACAACTATACACTAGTCACAAGACAATCATCACTATACACTAGACACAAGACAATGTGCACTATTCATTTGACACAAGACAATGACCACTATACACTAGACACAAGACAATGTCCACTATACACTAGACACAAGACAATGTCCACTATACACTAGACACAAACCAATGACCACTATACACTATTCACAAGACAATGTCCACTATACACAAGTCACAAGACAATGTCCAATATACACACGACAATGACCACTATACACTAGACACAAGACAATGACCACTATACACTAGACACAAGACAATGACCACTATACACTAGTCACAGGAGAATGTCCACTATACACTAGACACAAGACAATGACCACTATACACTAGACACAATACAATGACCACTATACACAAGACACAAGGCAATGTACACTATACACAAGTCACAAGACAATGTCCACTATACACAAGACAATGACCACTATACACTAGTCACAAGATTATGACCACTATACACTAGTTTCAAGACAATGACCACCATACACTAGTGATAAGATAATGTTCACTATACACTAGACACAAGACAATGACCACTATACACTAGACACAAGACAATGACCACTATACATTAGTCACAAGACAATGCCCACTATACACTTGACACAAGACAATGACCACTATACACTAGACACAAGACAATGACCATTATACACTAGACACAAGACAATGACCACTATACACTAGTCACAAGACAATGTCCACTATACACTAGACAGAAGACAATGACCACTATACACAAGACAATGACCACTATACACTAGTCACAAGACAATGACCATTATACACTAAACACAAGACAATGACCACTATACACTAGTCACAAGACAATGACCACTATACACTAGACACAAGCCAATGACCACTATACACTAGACACAAGACAATGTTCACTATACACTATACATAAGACAACGACAACTATACACTAGTCACAAAATAATGACCACTAGACACAAGACAATGACCACTATACAGTAGTCACAAGAGAATGACCACTATACACTAGACACAATACAATGACCACTATACACTAGACACAAGACAATGTACACTATACACAAGTCACAAGACAATGTCCACTATACACAAGACAATGACCACTATACACTAGTCACAAAATAATGACCACTTTACACTAGATACAAGACAATGACCACCATACACTAGTGATAAGATAATGTTCACAGTACACTAGACACAAGACAATGACCACTAATCACTAGACACAAGACAATGTCCACTATACAGTAGTCACAAGACAATGACCACTGTACACTAGTGACAAGACAATGTCCATTATACAGAACTCAATGAACTCTATACACTAGACACAAGACAATGACCACTATACACTAGACACAAGACAATGACCACTATACATTAGTTACAAGACAATGCCCACTATACACTTGACACAAGACAATGACCACTATACACTAGTCACAAGATAATGTCCACTATACACTAGACACAAGACAATGACCACTATACAATAGACACAAGACAATGACCACTATACACTAGACACAAGACAATGACCACTATACATTTCACACAAGACAATGACCACTATACACTAGTCACAGGACAATGTCCACTATACACTAGACACAAGACAATGACCACTATACACTAGACACAAGACGATGTCCACTATACACTAGACACAAGACAATGTCCACTATTCACTAGACACAAGACAATGACCACTATACACTAGGCACATGACAATGTCCACTATACACTAGACACAAGACAATGACCACTATACACTAAACACAAGACAATGACCACTATACACTACACACACGACAATGTCCACTAAACACTAGACAAAAGATAATGTCCACTATACACTTGTTACAAGACAATGACCACTATACCCTAGTTACAAGACAATGACCACTATACACTAGACACAAGACAATGACCACTATACACTAGACACAAGAAAATGTCCACTATACACTAGACACAATACAATGACCACTATACACTAGACACAAGACAATGACCACTATACATTAGTCACAAGACAATGCCCACTATACACTTGACACAAGACAATGACCACTATACACTAGACACAAGACAATGACCATTATACACTAGACACAAGACAATGACCACTATACACTAGTCACAAGACAATGTCCACTATACACTAGACAGAAGACAATGACCACTATACACTAGACACAAGACAATGACCACTATACACTAGACACAAGACAATGACCATTATACACTAAACACAAGACAATGACCACTATACACTAGTCACAAGACAATGTCCACTATACACTAGACACAAGCCAATGACCACTATACACTAGACACAAGACGATGTCCACTATACACTAGACAAAAGACAATGTCCACTATTCACTAGACACAAGACAATGTCCACTATTCACTAGACACAAGACAATGTTCACTATACACTATACATAAGACAATGACAACTATACACTAGTCACAAAATAATGACCACTAGACACAAGACAATGACCACTATACAGTAGTCACAAGAGAATGACCACTATACACTAGACACAATACAATGACCACTATACACTAGACACAAGACAATGTACACTAAACACAAGTCACAAGACAATGTCCACTATACACAAGACAATGACCACTATACACTAGTCACAAAATAATGACCACTTTACACTAGATACAAGACAATGACCACCATACACTAGTGATAAGATAATGTTCACTGTACACTAGACACAAGACAATGACCACTATACACTAGACACAAGACAATGTCCACTATACAGTAGTCACAAGACAATGACCACTGTACACTAGTGACAAGACAATGTCCATTATACAGAACTCAATGAACACTATACACTAGACAAAAGACAATGACCACTATACACTAGACACAAGACAATGACCACTATACATTAGTTACAAGACAATGCCCACTATACACTAAACACAAGACAATGACCACTATACACTAGACACAAGAAAATGTCCACTATACACTAGTCACAAGACAATGTCCACTATACACTAGACAGAAGACAATGACCACTATACACTAGACACAAGACAATGACCACTATACACTAGTCACAAGACAATGACCATTATACACTAAACACAAGACAATGACCACTATACACTAGTCACAAGACAATGACCCCTATACATTTCACACAAGACAATGACCACTATACACTAGTCACAGGACAATGTCCACTATACACTAGACACAAGTCAATGACCACTATACACTAGACACAAGACGATGTCCACTATACACTAGACAAAAGACAATGTCCACTATTCACTAGACACAAGACAATGTCCACTATTCACTAGACACAAGACAATGTCCACTATTCACTAGACACAAGACAATGTTCACTATACACTATACATAAGACAATGACAACTATACACTAGTCACAAAATAATGACCACTAGACACAAGACAATGACCACTATACAGTAGTCACAAGAGAATGACCACTATACACTAGACACAATACAATGACCACTATACACTAGACACAAGACAATGTACACTATACACAAGTCACAAGACAATGTCCACTATACACAAGACAATGACCACTATACACTAGTCACAAAATAATGACCACTTTACACTAGATACAAGACAATGACCACCACACACTAGTGATAAGATAATGTTCACTGTACACTAGACACAAGACAATGACCACTATACACTAGACACAAGACAATGTCCACTATACAGTAGTCACAAGACAATGACCACTGTACACTAGTGACAAGACAATGTCCATTATACAGAACTCAATGAACACTATACACTAGACACAAGACAATGACCACTATACACTAGACACAAGACAATGACCACTATACATTAGTTACAAGACAATGCCCACTATACACTTGACACAAGACAATGACCACTATACACTAGACACAAGAAAATGACCATTTTACACTAGACACAAGACAATGACCACTATACACTAGTCACAAGACAATGTCCACTATACACTAGACACAAGACAATGACCACTATACAATAGACACAAGACAATGACCACTATACACTAGACACAAGACAATGACCACTATACATTTCACACAAGACAATGACCACTATACACTAGTCACAGGACAATGTCCACTATACACTAGACACAAGACAATGACCACTATACACTAGACACAAGACGATGTCCACTATACACTAGACACAAGACAATGTCCACTATTCACTAGACACAAGACAATCACCACTATACACTAGGCACATGACAATGTCCACTATACACTAGACACAAGACAATGACCACTATACACTAAACACAAGACAATGACCACTATACACTAGACACAAGACAATGTCCACTATTCACTAGACACAAGACAATCACCACTATACACTAGGCACATGACAATGTCCACTATACACTAGACACAAGACAATGTCCACTATACACTAGACACAAGACAATGACCACAATATACTTGGCACATGACAATGACCTCTATACACTAGACACAAGACAATGACCACTATACACTAGTCAAAAGACAAATACCACTATACACTAGTCACAAGACAATGATCACTATACACTAGTCACAACACAATGTCCACTATTCACTAGACAGAAGACAATGTCCACTATGCACTAGACATAAGACAATGACCACTATACAATAGTTACAAGTCAATGACCACTATACACTAGACGCAAGACAATGTCCACTATTCATTAGACACAAGACAATGTTCACTATACACTATACATAAGACAATGACAACTATACACTAGTCACAAGATAATAACCACTATACACTAGACACAAGACAATGACCACTATACAGTAGTCACAAGACAATGACCACTATACACTAGTCACAAGACAATGTCCAATATACACTTGACACAAGACAATGACCACTATACACTAGACACAAGACAATGTTCACTTTACACTAGACACAAGACAGAGTAGTGACCTGCACCACTTTACACTAGTGTACAGTGGTGACCTGCACCACTGTACACTAGACTGTACACTGTCTTGTGTCTAGTGTACAGTGGTGACCTGCACCACTGTACACTAGACACAAGACAATGGCCACTATACACTAGTTACAAGACAATGACCACTGTACACTAGTCACAAGACAATGTCCACTGTACACTAGTCACAAGACAATGTCCACTATTCACTATACTCAAGACAATGACCACTATACACTAGACAATGTCCACTATACACTAGACACAAGACAATGACCACTCTAGTTAAAAGACAATGTCTACTATTCACTATACAGAAGACAATGACAACAATACACTAGCCACTAGACAATAATGAAACCCCGAAGCCATTACGCCTGTATGACAAGTGGAAGGGGTCAGGATAAGGGTTTGGGATGGCACGGGGGGGAAGGATTGGTGCCCAACCACTTGGACTGTCGGGGATTGAACTCTGACCTGTACGAAGCGAGACTGTCGCTCTACTGTCCAATCCTAGTCGTTGGGCTAATATCTTGCTATTATAATAATTTAGGCCTGACTAATTAAATTGTATCTAAGATATTAGACCGATGTTATCTGGCTTCATCATGTATTTTTTTAGTTTTTTTTATGGTTCAAATTTACCGAATCGGTTTAAGGTTTGGTGGAGTGTGTGGTGGTGAGTGGACTGTACACGGTGTGTGGTGAGCGGACTGTACACAGTGTGTGGTGAGCGGACTGTACACAGTGTGTGGTGAGCGGACTGTACACAGTGTGTGGTGAGCGGACTGTACACAATGTGTGGTGAGCGGACTGTACACAGTGTGTGGTGAGCGGACTGTACACAGTGTGTGTTCAGCGGACTGTACACAGTGTGTGGTGAGCGGACTGTACACAGTGTGTGGTGAGCGGACTGTACACAGTGTGTGGTGAGCGGACTGTACACAGTGTGTGTTGAGCGGACTGTACACAGTGTGTGGTGAGCGGACTGTACACAGTGTGTGGTGAGCGGACTGTACACAGTGTGTGGTGAGCGGCATGACCTGGCCACACAAGACAACCACAAACTATGATGAGCCATGGCAGCAAACATTAGCCAGGGAGGACGTGTTGAAGACAGTTCAGAGGGCGCCCGAGTGTGGCGCGGTGTACCTGTTCTTCAGTGAGGCTCCACATTCACGATGTCTCTACACCAGGACAATGACGGTTGGGAGGCGGGGTCAAGTAGCTGAAGCTCAACCCCCCGCAAGCACAACTAGGTGAGTACAACTAGGTAAGTACATGTACTTCTACATATCCCCAAACCTGGAGGCTGGAGCATGCCCACCACAACCCCTATAGGGTCCGGGCCTGCGTGCCCACCACAACCCCTGTAGGCTGAGGGCCTGCGTGCCCACCACAACCCCTGTTGGCTGAGGGCCTGCGTGCCCACCACAACCCCTGTCGGGTGAGGGCCTGCGTGCCCACCACAACCCCTGTAGGCTGAGGGCCTGCGTGCCCACCACAACCCCTGTAGGGTGAGGGCCTGCGTGCCCACCACAACCCCTGTAGGGTCCGGGCCTGCATGCCCACCACAACCCCTGTAGGGTAAGGGCCTGCATGCCCACCACAACCCCTATAGGGTCCGGGCCTGCATGCCCACCACAACCCCTGTAGGGTGAGGGCCTGCGTGCCCACCACAACCACTATAGGATCCGGACCTGCGTGCCCACCACAACTCTTATAGGGTCCGGACCTGCGTGCCCATCACAACTCCTATAGGGTCCGGGCCTGCGTGCCCACCACATCCCCTGTAGGGTGAGGGCCTGCGTGCCCACCACAACCCCTATAGGGTCTGGGTCTGCGTGCCCACCACATCCCCTGTAGGGTGAGGGCCTGCGTGCCCACCACATCCCCTGTAGGGTGAGGGCCTGCGTGCCCACCACAACCCCTGTAGTGTGAGGACCTGCGTGCCCACCACAACCTCTGTAGGGTGAGGGCCTGTGAGCCTCCTACAACCCCTGTAGGGTGAGGGCCTGCGTGCCCACAACAACCCCTGTAGGGTGAGGGCCTGCATGCCCACCACAACCTCTATAGGGTCTGGGCCTACGTGCCCACCACAACCCCAGTAGGATGAGGGCCTGCGTGCCCACCACAACCCCTATAGGGTCCGGGCCTGCTTGCCCACCACAACCCCTATAGGGTCCGGGCTTGCGTGCCCACCACAACCCCTATAGTGTCCAGGCCTGCGTGCCCACCACATCCCCTATAGGGTCCGCGCCTGCTTGCCCCCCCACAACCCCTATAGGGTCCGGGCCTGCGTGCCCACCACAACCCCAATAGGGTCAGGGCTTGCGTGCCCAAAAAAAACCTGAAGAATGAGGACCTGCGTGCCCACCACAACCCCTATTGGGTCCTTGCCTGCGTGCCCACCACATCCCCTATAGGGTCTGGGCCTGCGTGCCCACCACAACCCCTATAGGGTCAGGGCTTGCGTGCCCAAAAAAACCCTGAAGGGTGGGGGCCTGCGTGCCCATCACAACCCCTATAGGGTCCGGGTCTGCGTGCCTACCACAACCTCTATAGGGTCTGGGCCTGCGTGCCCACCACATCCCCTGTAGGGTGAGGGCCTGCGTGCCCACCACAACCCTCGTAGGGTGAGGGCCTTCATGCCCACCACAACCCCTGTAGGGTCCGGGCCTGCGTGCCCACCACAACCTCTATAGGGTCTGGGTCTGTGTGCCCACCACAACCTCAATAGGGTCTGGGCCTGCGTGCCCACCACATCCCCTGTAGGGTGAGGGCCTGCGTGCCCACCACAACCCCTATAGGGTCCGGGCCTGCGTGCCCACCACAACCTCTATAGGGTTCGGGCCTGCGTGCCCACCACAACCACTATAGGGTGAGGGCCTGCGTGCCCACCTCATACCCTGTAGGGTCCGAGCCTGCGTGCCCACCACAACCACTATAGGGTGAGGGCCTGCGTGCCCACCACAACCCCTATAGGGTCCGGGCCAGCATGCCCACCACATACCCTGTAGGGTCCGGGCCTGCGTGCCCACCACAACCACTATAGGGTGAGGGCCTGTGTCCCTCTATTACCGTCCTATTGGTGATGAACCTGTTAATGAATATGCAGGTGCACCTCTTCCTGATAACTACTCAAATGCTGAAGCCTACGTTTCTGCCAAAGATCTCTACTCTGGTCGTCGTAATGCAGCTACATAGCAAATAAATGTACAGCGAATATACCTGTGATATTATAAGTGTCAGTAACAGGATGACGTGGCAACTGGTGACTATCCTGTGGAAATTCAATCTCTAATGTGAAAACAATTAACGTTAATATTAGACGTTAAGTGATAATTTGATCAAAATCGCAGGAAATCTTGTACCCGGCACTCAATATACGAGAATAAGGGCAAGATAATCCTACTAAATAAATGAAACTGATAGTTTCAAAAACAAATTAAAATTTTGATTGTTTCAAACGTGAAAGGGTAGTCCAAGAATGTATGGATACCTTACCGGGTCCCTATTGGACAGAAGCAAGGGGTTTCCTACTTAATTAGATGATACTTACAAAATTAGCGTTCTTTGTGCTCTGAAAAAGCAAGCTAATTCCCTACCTGAGTAAATATCATAATCCCTAACCAACGTGTAGGGGTGCGAGTGTCAACTGGTGACGAGAACTGTGGCTGAGGTCCCAACTGAACAGCGTAGTCCGCACTAGAGGAACTATGGCCCTCTTTATCCTCCTTCGGTCGGATTGCAGAAGATAGGGTATGTGGCCCGAAGACAAACCAAAGGACCAGGGTACCAAAGTGATGATCTGTCGTAATTGAGAAATATTCTAGGGACGAAAAAGGTTTAAGAGAATGATTGTGGCCACTAGTCACCACGTAATCCACAGTTATCCAACACTCACAGTATGTTACCCTCGGAATGCACAAAATACACAGCACCATATAAATATTAAGAGTTATGAAAATATTGAAAAGCAACTGTATCAAAGCCACGTACACTTACCACAAATTGATGTTCTAGTGTTAGTACCTGAGTGAGGCTCCTAGGACAGGCCCCCATTATATGTGATGGAAAAAAATGTAGGTGTACGGCAGTCCTCCCAATGGCTGGTGTCAAAGCCAATCACATTTACAAAAAAAAAGAAAAAAAAGTTGACTGCATGGCTGTTGCCTCCTGTGGTCAAGTAATAGGGAAAAACATGCAAAACAAATCGTATGAACAATGAAACTTTAATTGACTTGAAAACAAATATGAACAAAGATAATCCCTTGGCTGTGTACAGTGCGAATAAACAAAATTACAAAGTCAAAAAATAATATAAAATAAAACAATGGTTACGTTACTCTACAATGAACAAGACAAAAAATGAATTAAAAAGGTGCTGAGAATATTGGCTGGCTGAAAACCTCCACTATTACACAGAGCATATACTAGATAGATATATCAGCCTTGAGAGCACAGATTATTCTAAATCCAAATGCTCGTGCACGCTTAGTCATCGGCTATGCAGATGGCACTGAAGTCGAGTGGAGTCGCCGATTCATCAATGGTAAGCGTGCTGGCTGGAAGTGGTAGTTTGGTGATCGACGAGGGTGGCGTGGCGACAGCGAGGAGGGGGAGATGGAGAGCGAGTGTAAGGTACGTATACCCCCTGTCGAAACGTATTCTACTAAATATATACTACTCTTGATTGTAGTATCTAGATGTTGTAGATGTACTGAAATAATATGATGAAGGAAAGAGCAGGCCAAATCACTCTTGAAGGAGATTATCGTCACAACATGCTTTCTTATCTTCTTCAATTCTGTTCTCAAGTTTTCGTTTTGTTTCCCCGACATAGACTTCATTTCAATCTCTACAAGGTAATATATAATTATTATTATTATGAATAAATAAGTTAAATGAGTTTAAATCATCACTAAATAGCCAGCAGATATTGTTTACGTTGTTCAGTAAGGAAGCCGATACAATGACAAAAGCCAGTTTTGTTGTATCATGGAATATTGCTCATGCTAAACGCCCATATTCTGATGGCGAATTTATTAAGAAAAATATAGCTGAGTATGTTACTGTGTTAGATCCAAGTAACACAAAACTTGAGAGACAAACAACACAAACACCAGCATCACGCCACACTACAGAGATGCGCATCAATCAGACCCCTGCTCATGTTGCAGACAAAATGTAAATGATTTAAAAATTCTCTTGTATTCACCTTAACTCTTGACGATGCAAAATACATACAACACAACTCAATACTGGCAATATTTGTTCTTTATGTTGCTTCTGTAAAGTAATATGTAAATGTGAAAGAAGAGATGTAGGACTTATTATTATTATTATTTGTAGCATTGTATTTTTGCCAAAAAATATAATTAGACTTATTAATTAATTTAATTTAAGACTAATTTTGTAAGATAGAAATCACATTAAAATAGTTTAAAAATTTAGATCATAGTTTTTGAAAATATTTGTGTCTTTGTGATTACTGAAATTAAAACATGTTAACAGTTTCAAACTGTAAGCAAACTACGCCTATTTATGTACCAGCTTACCGTCTTCCCCATTCTCAGAGAGCAGAAGCAGATAGACTTGTAGAGGAAATGTTACAGAGTGATGTAATTAAATCGAGTAATTCGCCATGGAACGCTCCATTGATTCTTGTACCAAAGCGAGATGGGACTTGGAGACCTGTAATCGATTATTGCAAGCTTAACAGAGTAACAATACCTGATCGTTTCCCACTTCCAGTTCTAAATGATTTGTTGCAAAGTATTGGTCGAAACAAAGTATTCTCAACGTTAGATTTGTTGCAGGGATTCTGGCAAATTCCCCTTGATGAGGAAAGTAAACAATTGACAGCCTTTAGTACTCCCAATGGTCATTTTCATTTCAAAAGAATGCCATTTGGTTTGCGTAGTAGTCCAATAACCTTTTCACGGCTCATGACAAATCTATTTCGTAGATTGATACTAAGTACTCTTCTAGTTTACATTGATGATCTCATAATCATGGCCGCAAGATGTTCAGACTCATTTCCAGTACCTTGAGAAAGTACTTGCAAAGCTCGCTGAAGCTAATTTAAAAATAAAACTTGCAAAATGTTCATTTTTAAAGCAGAAGATTAATTTCCTAGGTCATACAGTTACACCTTCAGGTATTACATTGAATGAATAAAAAATTATTGCTGCCCGTGATTTTCCAACACCTCGTACCGCAGAAGCCGTAAGACAGTTCACAGGTCTTGTAGGATTTTATCGTTCATTTATTGCTGGATTCTCTATTATAGCCACTCCGCTTTACAAGTTGCAAAGAAAAGATGAACCCTTTGTTTGGGGAGAGGCCCAGGATCAGTCATTCAAAAAACTCAAAGCAGCCTTGATTTCGTCACCTGTCCTCAGGTACCTAGATTTTTCTAAACCTTTTACGTTGGTTACAGATGCTAGTGACATAGGTCTAGGTGCTGCATTACTTCAAACAGAAGGTCACAGAGATCACGCAATAGCTTATGCTTGCCGCACATTATCTAAAGAAGAGAAAAATTATAGTGCAACAGAACGAGAAGCCTTGGCAGTTGTTTGGGCACTTAAACATTTCAAGGATACCATTTATAATTACCCAGTTCATGTTCTTACAGATCACCAACCATTAATTCCCTTGTTCAAAAATATGAATCCAGTTTGAAAGTTTGCTAGATATTTGCTCACAATTCAAGAATTCAATCCCACATTTGGATATATTCCAGGGAAGCAAAATGTTGTAGCCAATGCGTTTTCTCGACACGTAGCTGCGATTCAGTTAAATTACCCAGCATTAGATGCTACAGTAGTAGAAACGGAACAAAGACAAGACCCCATATGGACACCCGTCATTAAATTATTGACTAAGCAAGACACTCGCCCGATTCATAAACCGCCAGTACCATTGAAAGAACTAGTTATGTTGGACAATTTAATGTGTAGAGTAGTAAAGCTAGGGACAGACCCGAGGAAATGTTGTCAGTTAGTATTTCCAGCTGTCTTGGTACCAACTGTGTTAAAAATTATCCATGATGCTCCTGCAAGTGCACATCCAGGAAAGGATCGTACACTCCAACAAGGTCGATTGAAGTATTTTTGGCCAAAAATGGTTAAGGAGATTGCTCATTATGTTGACAGATGTTTAACTTGTTTACAGCACAAGGGACATGTTTCAGGTCCTAATCCAATTCCGGTGTACCCAGCAACTAAAGCTCCTTGGGAATTAATATCAATGGATTTATTGACAAATTTTGCGGAAACAGAGAAAGGGAACAAACATTTGCTTGTAATGGTCGATAATTTTTCACGGTTTTCCGAACTAGTTCCTATCCCGAACAAAACAGCAGAAACTATAGCCAGTGCATTCCATGACCAAATAATTTGTAGATATAGTATGCCTAAAGTAATCCTTTCAGATAATGGTCCAGAATTCAGTAATAGTATTTTAACTAGCTTGTGTGATTTATATAACATCAAAAAATGTAGCATCATGCCTTATCATCCAGCAAGTAATGGACTAGCCGAAAGTACTAACAGGAAAGTGTTAGATGCCTTGAGAGTCACATTGAATTTTGATAACAACAATTGGGATGATTTTATACCCATAATTCAGTGTGCTATAAATTCTTCAATTAAAGTTTCTACAGGTGACACACCTCACAATATTCTTTATGGTACAGATAAGATCCTCCCTAATGAATTGATTAACGTACCTCCTATTTCCTTATATAACGTAGATGACTTTGTTCAAGTGAAGCGTAGACAGATGCAATTAGTATTCAAGAAAATACGAGAACAACTGTCCAAAGCTACAGCCGAGTTCACTCTAGCAAGGAATGCACGAGCTAAACCCAGTAAAATAACTATTGGATCTGTAGTAATGATACTTAACCAACACAGGTCTGGTCCTATGTATAAGTTAACTAAGAAATTTTTGGGTCCATATAAGGTAACCGAGCTTATCAAAGGTAATAAGTACAGACTAAAGAACTTAGTAACAGGAGAGTATATAAATGAACATTTAGACCACATGAAGTTAGCTAAAATGACTGTTGACGAGACTGATGAGGAAGATGACAATGAACTTACCCAGACAGATACTCCTACTCGGACACCACCGTCTGTGGTTGACAGACCACTTGATATTCAGCAACCCCATACTAGCACTTATAATCTTAGATCTAGACCTCTCGTTTCAACCGTGCACTCAACACGATCAGGGGTTACTTATCCAACAGGAAGTCATCTGTATTTTTCCAGGGGCATAGAAGTGTAACAAGAGACTTTGAACTAGGCACCCCGCAGGGTGGTGTCCTCAGTCCTACCTTATTCAATATCTTAATAAACACGCTGTTAAACTCTGTACCGAGCAAACCCAACGTCCACATCATTAGCTATGCTGATGATATAATGATACACACCGCTGGTTATGCTAACACGCAGAACACTCTTAACTCTGTATTAGACTCATGTCAGGACCTAGGTTTAATTATCTCAGCAGAGAAAACAAAGATATTAAATCGGCGCCCACCCAGGCAGGGAGGAGCTGTTCGCAAGATGCAACTGTCTGATGGCTCCCAGCTTGACTATGTAAACAGATTCAAATACCTTGGCCTTGAGGTGCCACTGTACGGTCCTGTTGTATTCAGACTCTGTCGTCAGTTTAAAGAGAGGCTCCGAGCTCTCAAGGCTGTTGCAGGTTATCACTCAAGCTATGGTGCCAATGTCAGAATTGTCAAAATGATGTACTTTGCATACATCAGATCTTTAGTAGATTATGCTGCACCTCTGCTTGCTTTGATGCCTGAAAGAAAGCTTGGAGGGCTTGAAAAATTGCAAAACGAAGCCTTGAGGATAATCCTTGGGTGCCCTCGTACCACAAAGATACTTAATATGAGAAAGGAACTTAATATTCTGAGCGTTGTTGATCGTGTTACTGAAATTAACTGTCAAATTGGTATAAAAATGCTTAGGCTAACTCATCCTAATCCTTGCACAGAAGCCCTCCAGAATTTCTTTATTGAAGATCAGCATTGTTCCAAATGGATAACAAAAACTGGAACCCAACTCAGAATGTATCAGGTTCATGATTTGTACCAAGAGAAACAACAGCGGCACTTTCCTGCACCGTGGGAGGTTACACCCTTTCCAGTTTTAATCCCTCCCTTTCCACCCAAGAAGCAAATTAGAGATCAGCCCAAGCTTCGTCTTGAGGCAAAGCTCAACGCCTTAAGCCATATTGATGCTCTGTCCACAGAGCATTCTCTCTCTCAAATTATATACACTGATGGTTCCCTACACCGCACCACGGGTGCAGCTGGAAGTGCAGTTGTCCTGACAATGGGCGATGGCCTATACTTTGAGTGGGGAGTCCGTATAAACAACTGGGCCTCTACCCTTCAGACTGAACTATTTGCCTTGATCCTTGCACTGAAATGTGTACAAGTCTCAAAACTTGATACATTAATTGTAAGTGACTCCTTATCATCCTTAAATGCTCTCAACTCTTTAAGACATAACTGTAACATGCTCGTGTCCGAAGCTAGACACAAATACAACAAAATTACTAAGGATGGTAACAGAGTCCATTTCATGTGGTCTCCATCTCATGTTGGCCTCCGAATGCATGATAGAGCTGATAAGTTAGCCAAAGAATCTGCCTTTAAAGGAGCCGTTGAGTGTAACCTTGGATTGTCAATGAGCAATCTGAGAGCAGCTGTACACCGAGAACTTCAACAAGATCTTGTAGATCTGAGGCAAAGTGAAATTGACACCAGTAATTCCATCTATCATCATACTATCATGCAAGAGGAGCCACACATCTATGGATCATCCAATAAAATCAGCAGACTTCTAGATGTTACTACTGCTCGGCTTAGACTCGGTTACAAGTATCTCTGGGAATTCTCATTATCTGCTGATGTAGACCTGACCAAATGTAAACTGTGTCAACAAAATTATTCGCACACCCTCCGTCACTATGTGATGGAGTGCGAAAAGATACGTGAATTTAGAGACAATTCTATAACCAATGTTCCAGCGATGTGTCAATATTTCATTCAAAATGATCTGCTACCAGAAATTTTAGCCAAATATCCCCAGTTTGCTAACTGTAGGTAGTAACTAAGTGATTGTAACCTATCCACCGCTGCCCACTGGATGGGGGGCGGTGTGCAGGACAAACATATAAATTTTGACACTAGCTCTCCACATATGTCAGTTGCTTAATTTAGAACCTGTACTTGAGGTCGATCTCGAACCCATTGTTGATGTGATGACTTATATTGAATTTTGTAACTAGCTCATCAAGATTGTAACTTGCTTAGCTAAATGAATTGTGGGGTTCAGTCCCTGAGCCCATTATGTGCCTCTGTAACCCTTTCCACTACCGCCCACAAGATGGGTATGGGGTGCATAATAAATGAACTAAACTAAAAACTCAACACATGTCCATTGGCTAGATGTTAACGAGGATATCTCTCAAGATGATAGTTTGTCACATGAAGTTTCATCTGTTCTGGACCTTCAGTCAGAGCCAGAGTTGTATAGTGCTCTGGATGAGCTAGGTGTAGATATCCGCAGAATTTATAATTGAGTGCACGCTGCAGTTATTCTGTTTATTTTGAAAAAAAAAAATCATTATCTAATCTTAAAATTCATTTGTGGTTGTTAGGTCAGAACTTTGTAATAATTGTTTAATTTTGTACAGTTTTCAAGCACATACCAGTGACACATGTTAATAATTTTGTTTAGGCAATACCTTGAGT
Source organism: Procambarus clarkii (assembly GCF_040958095.1). Classification (NCBI taxonomy): domain Eukaryota; kingdom Metazoa; phylum Arthropoda; class Malacostraca; order Decapoda; family Cambaridae; genus Procambarus; species Procambarus clarkii. The sequence continues at coordinate 34,883,804 of NC_091207.1, forward strand.
TGTATTGTTCATATCTGATCAGTAGACATCCACATGTTCTTAATACTCTGGTTTAATCAAAGCATTGTTACCATAATTTTCACCTATTATGATGATTTTTTTTTTGGTGCATGTGCCGAGTTGTCAGTATTACGCACACCTGATCTTTCAATGTTTTATTATGCAAATTTCACATGTAAGCCATTATTGAATGCCACCGAGGTCCTTTCAGTATCATTGTAACTATATAGCTAGCCAGAGCTTGTCGACAAGGGACGTCGACTTGGTAGCGTGTCCGAGCGGTGTTATACTCAAATTCTATGTCAGTTGGAATATAACCAATCACAGGCAAGTAGGCCTCTGACGTCATGCCAGACAGAGGAGCATCAGCCATGCTCCCAGCAGTCTCAGTATCCTCACAGATTCAGAGTAGGTGGACCTCGGCTGGCCAGTTATACACCTGTTTGCCTCACTCAATATATATACAGAAGTGACTACTGTGTCTACATTCAACCCGAACAAGGCAAACGAATATATATATACATAAAAGATGCGCGCTAGCTCGACGCTCTTACTTCACCACGTGGGACTTATAAACAACCCGAGCAAGGGCAGGATGCTGTGAGATTAACTGTTAATTTAACCTAGAATATTTTAATCTTCCTGATGGTTGAACTCATAATCCATTCTATATATACTACACAATGGAATGACATTGTCTTTAATACAAATGTTCAACCGATGGGGAAACAATGCAATATTTTCATTAATCATGGTGTACAACCCTAGTAATATGTCACTAGGAAAGTTGATACTGTCCACAACTAGACATGTTATAGAAAGCATGATGTTTTTTAACTTGAGTGGATGGTTCATTTTCCCTTTGACAGTTACTTTATTCCCAGAAACACCTCTCAGAAAAGTCATTGGTGACTCACTCACTGTAACAGAGTGCTTACTTGCAATATCTCTAAGAGCTGAAGTCTTGACAATATTTATTTTGGCACCTGTATCTACGAAGACCATAGGCAAGAGCCGATACTAGAGGACCATCACTAAAAACTGTGCAACTCACTGTTTGTAACTTACGTTGCTTAGGGTGTCTGCGTCTGGTCTGGGTCAAATTCACTTGGGTTTCGTCAACAAATACACCGTGTCTTTTGTCAGTGTCCTCCTCTGTCAAGTGTTCAAATCTGTTTTGGGCAGCTACTGAATAAACAGGGAGGGGCACAAGTACTGGCTAACTTGATTGGGTTAGAAGGTTGCTTTGAGATTCTCCAGACGATGTGGTGTAAACAGTCTGAGCTCTTGGGTTCTGTGACTTGTTATTGTAGTTGGGGTGATTATTGTGGAGTGGCGGTTTGGCCACTATATAGAGTGGCGGTTTGACTTGGCAAGTTCTTTGAATCCTTCCTTAACCCCCTTCCCCCCCAACACCCTCCCCCAATGCTTACCAGTCAGAGTCAATAGTATCAAGTTCCGAAGATAGAAATTCTCTATATATTTTGGCACATGATAATGTGTTCTCTTGTGTGTTTATATACTGCTTTTATGTTATACCAGGAGTTGTATTTTGTGATACTTAATTAGTTCGGTGTATGCTCAAGGATTTATTTACTTGTAAATGTCTTGTTCTGTGGCTGTAATATTTGAAAGAGTACTGATGGTTTACTTGCAATGTAATACAGTGCCTATCGCGGCTCGGCGCCTGTCGCCAGCTTACTGTTCTCTGGCTTGTCAGCAGGGGCAGGTGCACTTGATCTTGCTCCTGTTTGTGGCACATATTTTCAGGTCTAAGGACCTTGTAAGCTTCTGGGGTGTAATGTAACCATGTTTATGTGTGATGGATCGTAACTACCGGTGTACACCATTTTTGTGGAACAGGTGGTAGGTGTTATTTTTGATTGGCATATATGTGGTGGGTATCTGAGGACCTTGATTGATTATTATGTATCCTGATTGATACCGATTCCTCACCCACTAATTGATTATTGTGGCACCACCATCCTGTATCCTTGATATTGTAGCATACTAGAATTAGTGTACCATTGCACTAGAATTGGAGCCTAGTGACAGCTAGTTCATAGGTGTGCAATTGATGTGTGCATGATAATGATTCCGAAGAGCTTTGATTGAAGCTATATTATATACTTTGTGAGTAGCAGGGTTATAGAGCTGTTTACTTATGTTACTGTGTTTTGCCTAGATATGCCCCAGTAAACCGGTAAATTTTGGTTACTTTTACTTAACCTTAGACAATAGTACTGAAGGCCAGGTGGCATTATTGAGATTTTGACCAGGTCAGTGTTTCCAGTGATGCTGTGAAGCATGAAGACACGACAGGAGTTTACCTCGTAGTTGGTAAAAGTAGGCACAGGGACTACAAACCCGGACACCGCGGTGGTCGAGGCCGAAGAAGAACCACCCCAGCAAGGCCAAGAACGATCCCAGCCACTTGAAGAGCTTGGGCCGAACGAGCCCCAGGAGGTGGACGTTCGAACCCCGCACCTATGGGTTCCAGACATAGATCGTCACAGCCCGTTAACCCGAGGCAGGCTTCCTTCATGACCCAGCAGAAGGAAGAAGAATAATTATTAATTACAACAATTATTATTATAATAATTATTATAATAATATAAATATTTAATAAGTATTACTATTCCTTCATTACCGTAACCACATACACTTCACATTACCGTCATTACTGTAATCACATACTCAACACAATACCTTCATTATTGTAACCACATACACTAAACACTACCATCATTACTGTACCTACATACACCACACTCAACCGTCATTGCTGTACTCACATACACTACACACTACCTTCATTACTGTAACCCCATACACTACACACTACCTTCATTACAATAACCACATACACTACACACTACCTTTATTACTGTAACCACATACACTACACACTACCTTCATTACAGTAACCACATACACTACACAATACCTTCATTACAATAACCACATACACTACACACTACCTTCATTACAATAACCACATACACTACACACTACCTTCATTACAATAACCACATACACTACACACTACCTTCATTACAGTAACCACATACACTACACACTACCTTCATTGCAATAACCACATACACTACACACTACCTTCATTACAATTACCACAAACTTTACTCACCTCTTAATTATTGTAATGATCTACACACTGACTTCATCAGTAAATAAACTAAGACAAATATACAAATAATAATATATGTCATATGTTGTTGTTCAAGATTTGCTACCTGGAACAAAAAGTTCCAAGTCGCACGGGCTATGGTGAGCCCGTAGTAGTATATGTCATAATTTGTAAGACTACAAAAATAAATAAATAAATATAAATTTAAATAAAAAAAAGTTTAAGGTACTTAAACAAATTTATGGGATTTTATTATTTTGTATTTTTCTATTATTATTATTATTATTATTATTTTTTTTTTATACAGGTGTGTAGAGGAGAAGAGACTCACTGAGAGTGGGTGGTGCGGGAGGGAAGGGTCTGGACCTCCTTGCCACAGACCTTTGCCATCCAGTATGCCTGGGTTCGCTCCTTGCTGCGTCGGCGCTGGCTCTTGGTCTTTCGAAGAGCATGCCTCACGAGCTGGCGCTGGGCATCGCCAACGGTGAACACCTCATAGTGGCGGTCCATGATGGCTACTGTGGTCACAACACTGTTTATGCCAGAGACAGTGACAGAGATTCCTCGGGGTGGAACTTGATCTTCAGATCCAAGAACACGAAGTGGTCACTCTATCAACTGTACTAAGGCGTCCCACATATATATGTGTTTGGAACTTATATATATACTTATAAATGTGGCTCATCATGCTAATCTTGGTGTCTTTTTTGTCCATTATCCAATTATGTTCTTAATCTTTCTTAATATGAAAGATGCTAAAGCTCGGAGATGAGCCTTTTGCACTTGTTTTTGTTGCTTTTATTGTTGAATATAATTAAATTTCTTGTAAATAAATAATTATTACTAAGAAAAGCTAGGTCCAGCACTTTATGCCACGTCCACTGGCCTTGTACTGGTCGTGATATTCCTGAACTGTTTACTGTTGAGGTTAACATTCTTGGTCGAATGTGGCCTTAATGTCCAAGTAAATGATGTAACCGCTGTCATCACTCGGTTTAGCCCTGGTATGTTGGTCCACAATATTTGTATACTGTCTAGGTACGCTGGGGGAACACGCTGCGGAGTTTCCGCAGGATTAAGTCATATACCAGAGGATCTGACACTACATCGAGTTCTTCTTTAGATTTAAACAAGAAGGCATCCCAGGCGAACGATGGGAGCGAAATGTGATGGAAAATGTCCAATTTGTAGAGAGGTTGATTGGTTGTTGATGGTTAGTTGTATGAATGGATTGTTAACTCTGTCTGTCTGTTACTGCTGTTCTGGTAGAACCCTCTTCTCTCATCTATGCATGTGATTCCACTTCATCCCTCCTCATACTGCTAAAGCTATCTCCCTCAAACACACAATTCTCTTTGTTCTAGCCCCACATACTGTATGCTTTTGTAATGTATCGCACACACACACCCTAAAAGCTCCCACCTCCTCCAAATGCTAATCTCACTGACAAAACATCGAGGGGCGGAGCTTAAACTTTCTACTCCCCCTTCACTCAGAAGGGGGGCAACGCCCTCCACATTGGAGACCAGACACTATTGGCTCACATCACCAGGAGGAGGAGCCTATAACTTACACTGCTTTCATTGGACAACACTCGCCTGTACCTCACCCCAAACATGGCAGGTAATTTTGTAGACTTTTTCACATTTTTATTTCTTACAATTTTTTACCTTATCTACTATTACTATACATACTCCTCTACTCACACCCACACCTCCTCCTACCCCCTACCCCCCACCCCTCACACACTCCCAGTACTCTCTCCAACTCATCAGGGACGGAGCTTATACCCTTCCTTCACTTACCTGACGACGTAGACCCTGCGCTAATTTACTACCTGGCAACTGGTGGAACTCCTCTTGCGCCAGGTGCCACGTGGTCTGTAGTTACCAACCACTAAGCGACCCTTCTTTTCGTGTAATGGAACAATATCTGCCTTCTTTCATAAGGAGAGCAAAATTCCTTGAGCTAGGCAGAGTTGGAAGAGGCATGTGAGAGGTGTAGCCAACAGGTCAGCACAGCTGAGTAGTAGTCTTGGACTGACCTAATCTGGCCCCACAGCTTTGCCTGTGTCTAGCGTTTTAAGGAGATGGATAACTTCAGCCTGCTGTATAATCACTTCAACCATCTTTGTCACAGTGCATGTATCAAGATGTGGAGGCTGAAGTTCAGGATCAGGGACTTACATCTTGGCAGCACATTATAGACCAGTTGCACTAACATCGCACATCATAAAAGTATTTGAGAGAGTGATTAGGAGTCAGGTCACCAATTTCATGGAGACCAATGACCTTCATAACCCAGGCCAACATGGATTTCGAGCGGGAAGATCGTGCCTCTCACAGCTACTTGAGCACTACGACAAAGTCACTGAGGCATTAGAAGAGAAGCAGAATGCTGATGTGATATACACGGACTTCGCAAAGGCCTTCGATAAATGTGACCATGGCGTGATAGCACACAAAATGAAGTCAATGGGAATAACCGGTAAAGTAGGACGCTGGATACTCAGTTTTCTGTCAAACAGGACTCAGCGAGTAACTGTCAACCATATAAAATCTAGTCCAAGTGCAGTGAAAAGCTCTGTACCTCAGGGTACAGTCCTTGCACCACTGCTTTTCCTTATTCTCATATCAGATATAGACAAAAATACAAGTCACAGCTTCGTATCATCCTTTGCAGATGACACAAAAATCAGTATGAAAATTACCTCGGCTGAGGACATTGAAAAACTTCAAGCTGATATTAATAAAGTTTTCGACTGGGCATCAGAAAATAACATGATGTTTAACAGTGATAAATTCCAGGTACTCAGGTACGGTAAAAATGAGGACCTTAAACATAATACAGAGTACAAAACACAATCAAATGTACCCATAGTAGGAAAACAGCATGTAAAGGATTTGGGAATAATAATGTCGGACGACCTAACGTTTAAGGAGCATAACCAAGCAAATATTGCGACAGCCAGAAAAATGATAGGATGGATTACCAGAACTTTCAAATCCAGGGATCCCATCACAATGGTTGTACTCTTCAAGGCACTTGTGTTGTCCCGTCTTGAGTACTGCTCAGTACTCACTTCCCCCTTCAAAGCAGGAGAGATTGCTGAAATAGAGGGAATACAGAGAACATATACGGCACGCATAGACGCAATAAAGCACCTAAATTATTGGGATCGTCTCAAAGCCCTCCAAATGTTCTCACTAGAAAGAAGACGAGAGAGATATCAAAGAATATACACCTGGAAGATACTGGAGGGCCAAGTACCAAATCTACACAGTAAAATAACAACGTACTGGAGTGAACGACATGGAAGAAAATGTAAAATAGAACCAATGAAGAGCAGAGGTGCCATAGGCACAATCAGAGAACACTGTATAAACATCAGAGGTCCGCGGTTGTTCAACGTCCTCCCAGCAAGCATAAGAAATATTGCCGGAACAACCGTGGACATTTTCAAGAGGAAACTAGATTTATTCCTCCAAGGAGTGCCGGACCAACCGGGCTGTGGTGGGTATGTGGGCCTGCGGGCCGCTCCAAGCAACAGCCTGGTGGACCAAACTCTCACAAGTCGAGCCTGGCCTCGGGCCGGGCTTGGGGAGTAGAAGAACTCCCAGAACCCCATCAACCAGGTATCAACCAGGTAACCAGGCAGCAAAGTGGGTTGCCATTAGATCAGCCTTCTCCTGATTGCTGGTTGCAACAGTTCCATCCTCCCAGTTTAAAGGCAGGATTGTGTGCTCAGATGAATATGCCTGCCGATATTTCAACCCGTTCTCACACAAGACAGCACATATATGACTTAATGCTTAAAGTCAATATGTTGAATATGAATTAGTAAATATGTGATATATTCCCAGTTACTTTTTTTACCAAGGCCCAAACTCTTCCTCACGTACCAATTTACGTGTCACAGTACCCGTCCGTCAACATAGATAGCAGAATATTCGTGATTGGTTCAATTATAAGGAAAATTGTAGTTTTCAGGTCCCACATGGGTTGTGAAATTTACCTACTGTTGTCCATGCTCTTATAATATTACAGATCAGCTATATCCTATTGAAGGCTCGTAGTTTTGTTTTGAGAAATATTAGTTGTTCTTAGTAAATTATAATAAGCACTATAAATTATTACATAGAATAACAGTGCTTCACCAATCAATATTATATACCATAGTTTGGCTTTAAAAATCTTTAAAGAATGTTTTGTAGGAACGCTAACAGAAAACGATGTAACATTTGAATGTCTATGGGGTAAACTACTGCAAACAGGACGGTATTGTGTCTACTATACCAACTATAGCTAGGATGGGTATATTGTCACCTACCGCCTGTTAGGTGGGAAAGGGGGTCCAATACCACCCACAGGATGGGTATGAGGGTCACATCCACCCACAGGATGAGTATGGGGATTACATCCACCCACAGGAATGGTATGGGGTCCAATACCACCCACAGGATGAGTATGGCGTGCACTACAACCCACAGGATGGGTATGGGGCTCCAACCACCCATAGAATGGGTATGGGGCTCCAACCACAAATAAAATGGGTATAGGGTCCAATAACACCCACTGGATGTTTAAGGCGTCCATTGCCGCGCGTCGAGCTCGAAAACCGCAGCATTCATCTCAGAACCATGCCTATTTCACACAGATTCCTTAATAAACGTAAGAGTTTTATATGTCACAAGAAAGATAGAAATATAAGCTTCATTCTAAATACCTTACCATGAGCATATTTAAATTTAAAGCGAAGATACGTGTACTTTTATAATAGCCGAGCTTTAACCCCGGACAGATTGATCGACCGAGCAACTCTCTCTCAGAACAATGTTTATTTCACGTGAATTCGTTAATAAACATATATGTTTTATATGTCTCAAGAAAGGCAGACATATAAGCTTCACTTTAAACAGTTTACCATAGACATATTTAAAGTTCTAATGAAGATACATGTATTTTAAAAATTACGGAGCTCCCACCCCGTACAGACTGAACGACAGAGCAACTCTCTCTCAGATCAATGTTTATTTCACGTAAATTCGTTAATAAACACAAATGTTTTATATGTCTTAAGCAAGATAGAAATTAGAGCTTCATTTTCAATACATTACAATAGACATATTTATAGCTCAAGTGAAGATACATATGTTTTTATAGTAGCGCTCAGTAGCTTGTCGGGCATGGAATGCAGACGCCTACGCACTTGCCGATATATTGTATAATTATCAAAGATACGCTAATAAAGCCTAAAATCTTATATGCCTCCAGAAAGACCGAGATATGAACATTATTATGATTTCACCAAATGAAATATATCATGTTCGAGAACAAAGATATATCAATTTTAAATTAAGTTTCGACTCTTGCTCGGGCGAGAGAGAGGGAGCGACTCTCGCCCCATCTATTGGAGATTCTGTCCACTAAAGACCCAAAGCTACTCAAACCCTCCTAGCATTATTTAAGTAATGAAGTAATATGGTATATTTACTACAATGTGGGTGCTGAATGCAGAACATGAGAAAACATATATTTACTCCAAACTAATATAATTTCATTATGAAATAAGTAAATAAGTAGCATCAAAGGAAGTCGACGGTCCAAGCGTCAATGTTGTGGAACGACTTATCCAAGATATATCGTTGTTTGGAAAGTGTTTGTTGGCATATCCAGTTGTCGCACTTCTCTGCACAAATTATCACAAATTTAAATTATAATGTTAACAAGTAGAATACGTATTTTTAATAAAATCTAACATAGCTAGCCAGAAAACATTTAACATTTATTAAAAAAATATATGTTTGGAAGTTAAATCGACTTCATAGGACAATAGTGTTGTTATATATACTCGTTATTCGTTGACATGCGTTCGCTACTTAAACTACCATGTACTGTACTTATGTGAAATCTCCCATGTCTCTTCGCTCATCTCACCGAACCCTACAGGCTCTGTGATATATTGCTTAATTAATTGAGATTCACAAATAAAGCTTATAATTGTATGTTATAAAAAAGGCAGAGCTTATTTTAGTTCATTTATTATGCACCCCATACCCATCCTATGGGCGATAGTGGAGTGTTACAGAGGCGCATAATGGGCTCAGGGACTGAGCCCCACAATTCATATAGCCAAGGAAGTTATAATCTTGATAAGCTAGTTACAAAAGTCAATGCACATTGTCACATCAACAATGGGCTCGAGTCCGACCACAAGTACAGTTTATAATTTAAGCAACTGACATATATGGAGGGCTAGTGTCACAATTGATATGTTTATCCTACACATAACCCCCTCTCCCCCATCCAATGGGCAGCGGTGGATAGGTTACAATCAAGTCGTTTTTTGCGTTTTATTCAGAGATTAGATCTTATTGGGTGAGGAAAGATATTCATATTTTAAAGAAGGCTTCTTGGCTGATGCTCTCCATTGATGGAAAATATACAACCTTTTGAAAATCAATGTTAGTTTGATCTAGATATTGTAATTAACGAAAGTATTTATGTCATCTGAAAGGTAGAAATATAGGCTACATCTAAAATCCTTTGTCATAAATATAACTGAAGTGAAAACGAAGATATATGCGTTTTGATAGTTACTTGATGGCTAGCTCTGAGAGTGTGAAGCCCTGCACACCAGCCAATAAATTGTATAATTAGTTTCCATATATTTTAATTAATCTTAAAAATCTATATGTCAGAAGAAAGGAAGATGTAGCCGTTAATGTGACAACATTTAAAAATATATATATCTTAAGTTAAATAAATAATATCACCTTATCGCTGGTGTCCGTACACATAAAAATTACCTAGGTATCAGTATCCAGCCAGGCGGGGATCACAGGCTGCACAATACTGATAAATTATGTAATGCACTACTTGTGGTCCATCTCGAACCCATTTATGATGTGACGACTTATAGTGAATTTTGTAACTAGCTCATCAAGATTGTAACTTGCTTAGCTAAATGATTTGTGGGGTTCGGTCCATTCATTTTCTTTCTTTATTATGCTCCCCATAATACACATCCCGTGGGCGGTGGTGTAAAGGATTACAGAGGCACATAATCGGTTCAGGAACTGAACCCTCTAGTTCGTTTAGCTAAGCAAATAACAATCTTTTGACGCTAGTTACAAAATTATTAATGTACACATACTTATGCATACATGTACATATTCATACGTATACATATATACATACACATACATATTTAATCACCACCACAAATACACACATCAGTAATCTTTTGTGTCACAAGTGATTCAACAAGAGGCTCACAACAGTCACTATACAAGGCACTTTACATCTATGAGGAGTCGCACAGTTACTAGTCTTGCTCCACACCCACCCAACTGGGCGGCAGCTTTACAGTCATGTGCTCCACACCCACCCAACTGGGCGGCAGCTTTACAGTCATGTGCTCCACACCCACCCAACTGGGCGGCAGCTTTACAGTCATGTGCTCCACACCCACCCAACTGGGCGGCAGCTTTACAGTCATGTGCTCCACACCCACCCAACTGGGCGGCAGCTTTACAGTCATGTGCTCCACACCCACCCAACTGGGCGGCAGCTTTACAGTCATGTGTTCCACACCCACCCAACTGGGCGGCAGCTTTACAGTCATGTGCTCCACACCCACCCAACTGGGCGGCAGCTTTACAGTCATGTGCTCCACACCCACCCAACTGGGCGGCAGCTTTACAGTCATGTACTCCACACCCACCCAACTGGGCGGCAGCTTAACAGTCATGTGCTCCACACCCACCCAACTGGGCGGCAGCTTTACAGTCATGTGCTCCACACCCACCCAACTGGGCGGCAGCTTTACAGTCATGTGCTCCACACCCACCCAACTGGGCGGCAGCTTTACAGTCATGTGCTCCACACCCACCCAACTGGGCGGCAGCTTTACAGTCATGTGTTCCACACCCACCCAACTGGGCGGCAGCTTTACAGTCATGTGCTCCACACCCACCCAACTGGGCGGCAGCTTTACAGTCATGTGCTCCACACCCACCCAACTGGGCGGCAGCTTTACAGTCATGTACTCCACACCCACCCAACTGGGCGGCAGCTTTACAGTCATGTGCTCCACACCCACCCAACTGGGCGGCAGCTTTACAGTCATGTGCTCCACACCCAGCCAACTGGGCGGCAGCTTTACAGTCATGTGCTCCACACCCACCCAACTGGGCGGCTGCTTTACAGTCATGTGCTCCACACCCACCCAACTGGGCGGCTGCTTTACAGTCATGTGCTCCACACCCACCCAACTGGGCGGCAGCTTTACAGTCATGTGCTCCACACCCACCCAACTGGGCGGCTGCTTTACAGTCATGTGCTCCACACCCACCCAACTGGGCGGCTGCTTTACAGTCATGTGCTCCACACCCACCCAACTGGGCGGCAGCTTTACAGTCATGTGCTCGACACCCACCCAACTGGGCGGCAGCTTTACAGTCATGTGCTCCACACCCACCCAACTGGGCGGCAGCTTTACAGTCATGTGTATGCATTACCAACAGTAAGCAAATTTTGGATACTTCGCTAAGATTTCGGGCAGCACATCATTATGAATGAAGTACTTACACATTTCATGGACACTATTGATGTTGTTATCTTTGAATTCCGCTATTTTCACATTCCATTATATAATGACTCAAAGTATGCGAATAGTTCTGCTGACAGAGTTTACATTTAGTCAAATCTACATCATCAGATGTTACACACTTCCAGAGGTACTTGTAGCCGAGCCTAAACCTAGCAGTGGTAACATCTAGAAGTCTGCTAACATTATTGGATGACCCATAGACGAGCGATTCATCAAAGTTTATACAATATTGTGAAATTGAGAGTCAGTGTAGTAACATAAATTGGTAAATAATAAATATTGTAAGTTAAGAATCTGATGCATGTGTGTGTTGGGGGGGGGGGGGCGGGGGTTATACCCTTGGTAAGCGAGAGTGGAAAGTAACCTTAGACGTACTGCGGTCAATGTGGGGGGGAGGGAGGGTGGGAGAGTCAAATCCACCCTCCAACATTGGGTATAGTACCAGCAGCCTCCACAACACTCCATCAGCCTCCAGCTGATGCTTGTAGATGCCTCATCTAACCTCACCTATGTCACACATTAACCTACAGTTCCTGTGATATTTAAACTCCTCATCACAGTGGCGTCTCACCAATATAAACTGTATTGGATTTTGTCCCGAAATAGCTATATGCTGACTGGACGTGTATGTATGTATGTATGTATGTATGTATGTATGTATGTATGTATGTATGTATGTATGTATGTATGTATGTATGTATGTATGTATGTATGTATGCATGTATGAATGGATAGATGTATGTATGTACGCATGCATGCATGTATGTATGTATGCATGCATGCATGTATGTATGCACGCATGTATGTATGTATGTATGTATGTATGTATGTATGTATGTATGTATGTATGTATGTATGTATGTATGTATGTATGTATGTATGTATGTATGTATGGATAGATGGATGGATGTATGTATGTACGCATGCATGCATGTATGTATGTATGTATGTATGTATGTATGTATGTATGTATGTATGTATGTATGTATGCATGCATGTATAGATGGATGGATGTATGTACGCATGCATGCATGTATGTATGTATTTATATATGCATGTATATACGCATGTATGTATGTATTTATATACGCATGTATGTATGTATGGATGTACGCATGCATGTATGTATGGATGTACGCATGCATGTATGTATGGATGTATGTATGTATGTATGTACGCATGTATGTATGTATGTATGTATTTATATATGCATGTATATACGCATGTATGTATTTATATACGCATGTATTTATATACGCATGTATGTATGTATGTATGTATGCATGCATGTATGCATGTATGTATGTATGTACGCATGCATGTATGTATGGATGTACGCATGCGTGTATGTATGTATGTACGCATGTATGTACGCATGTATGTATGTATGTATGTATGTACGTACGTATGTATGTATGTATGTATGTATGTATGTATGTATGTATGTATGTATGTATGTTTGTATGCATGCATGTATGCATGTGTGTATGTATGTATGTATGTATGTATGTATGTATGTATGTATGTATGTATGTATGTATGTATGTATGTATGTATGTATGTATGTATGTACGCATGCATGTATGTATGGATGTATGTATGGATGTACGCATGTATGTACACATGTATGTACGCATGTATGTACGCATGTATGTACGCATGTATGTATGTATATATGTATGTATGTACACACGCATGTATGTATGCATGTATGTATGTATGTATGTATGTATGTATGTATGTATGTATGTATGTATGTATGTATGTATGTACGTATGTACGTACGTATGGATGGATGGATGGATGTATGCACGCATGCATGTATGTATGTATGTATGTATGAGTATTAGGGATGACATGCCACAGACGATATTTTTTTTTGGCCAGAGGACCCCTGTGGACTGTACAGTCCACAGACGATATTTTGTTTCTGGGAAATATCGTGTGTAGCATGTCAGGGTTTTCAGGCGAATTTAGAAATATCGTGTGTAGCATGTCAGGGTTTTCAGGCGAATTTAGAAATATCGTGTGTAGCATGTCAGGGTTTTCAGGTAAATTTAGAATATCGTCTGTGTGGAGCCATGGTTTTCAGGTCAAATATCGTCTGTGTGAGCCAGGGTTTTCAGGTCTCTGACTAATTTTGCTCTCAAAGTAGACTCTGGCGAATTTCTGTTGATAATTGGACTCTGATGAAATATGAGCTTAAAACTGTCTCTGACTAATTTTGCTCTCAAAGTAGACTCTGGCGAATTTCTGTTGATAATTGGACTCTGATGAAATATGAGCTTAAAACTGTCTCTGACTAATTTTGCTCTCAAAGTAGACTCTGGCGAATTTCTGTTGATAATTGGACTCTGATGAAATATGAGCTTAAAACTGTCTCTGACTAATTTTGGTCTTTACAGGTGAAATAGCCGTAAATGGATATAAAACTAAATGTTATGGCTAAGTTGTCTGTTTTCCTTAACAAAACATCTAAGACAATATTCTCTGAAAATGGTCTTTTTACAAATTCGGTCATAAACATATAAATAAACTTCTATGATTATTTGAAACTCTGAAAATAGTTGTAAGGAAATAGGAGGAGAGAGAGAGAGAGAGAGAGAGGGACGGTCCAGATATTATGGAGAAGATAAGATAAGATAAGAGGTGACCTGAAGGCAGCGTCTGGCTGACAGGCGTATTGAATTTCTCCCATAAGACCTTAACAAACTTCTAAGTCTCGGAAATTATTTTTCTCATAAGAATTCCATACTTCTAAAATCTCGGAAATTACTCACTCATAAGAAATCCTTAATCCCAAGTCTGTGACTCCCCAAATTCTCCTGAAAACCCTGACATGCTACACACGATATTTCTAAATTCGCCTGAAAACCCTGACATGCCACAGACGATATTTTTTTTTGGCCAGAGGACCCCTGTGGACTGTACAGTCCACAGACGATATTTTGTTTCTGGGAAATATCATCTGTAGCATGTCAGGGTTTTCAGGCGAATTTAGAAATATCGTGTGTAGCATGTCAGGGTTTTCAGGTGAATTTGGGGAGTCACAGACTTGGGATTAAGGATTTCTTATGAGTGAGTAATTTCCGAGATTTTAGAAGTATGGAATTCTTATGAGAAAAATAATTTCCGAGACTTAGAAGTTTGTTAAGGTCTTATGGGAGAAATTCAATACGCCTGTCAGCCAGACGCTGCCTTCAGGTCACCTCTTATCTTATCTTATCTTCTCCATAATATCTGGACCGTCCCTCTCTCTCTCTCTCTCTCTCCTCCTATTTCCTTACAACTATTTTCAGAGTTTCAAATAATCATAGAAGTTTATTTATATGTTTATGACCGAATTTGTAAAAGGACCATTTTCAGAGAATATTGTCTTAGATGTTTTGTTAAGGAAAACAGACAACTTATCCATAACATTTAGTTTTATATCCATTTACGGCTATTTCACCTGTAAAAGACCAAAATTGAACAGAGCCCAGTTTTTAGCTCATATTTCATCAGAGTCCAATTATCAACAGAAATTCGCCAGAGTCTACTTTGAGAGCAAAATTAGTCAGAGACAGTTTTAAGCTCATATTTCATCAGAGTCCAATTATCAACAGAAATTCGCCAGAGTCTACTTTGAGAACAAAATTAGTCAGAGACAGTTTTAAGCTCATATTTCATCAGAGTCCAATTATCAACAGAAATTCGCCAGAGTCTACTTTGAGAGCAAAATTAGTCAGACAGTTTTAAGCTCATATTTCATCAGAGTCCAATTATCAACAGAAATTCGCCAGAGTCTGCTTTGAGAGCAAAATTAGCCAGAGACAGTTTTAAGCTCATATTTCATCAGAGTCCAATTATCAACAGAAATTCGCCAGAGTCTACTTTGAGAGCAAAATTAGTCAGAGACAGTTTTAAGCTCAAATTTCATCAGTGTCCTGTAATCCGTGAAAATTCATCAGAGTCCAGTTCTTGATCGAAATTCATCAGAGTCCAGTTTTCTAGCAAAATTCGTCAGAGTCTACTTTGAGAGCAAAATTAGTCAGAGACAGTTTTAAGTTCAAATTTCATCAGAGTCCAGTTCATGATCGAAATTAATCAGAGTCCAATTAAAGACCCAAATTTGACAGAGACCACATTTTCGCTACTAGCAGTCCAATCCCCCTGAAATTTTAAACAGTCATATTTCAGACGTAGTAAATAAGATCAAGTCAGTTACCGAGCTCCAGCTCTTGTCCCCCTGTATTTAAATATTTTCTCTATATTCACTGTGTTCTTCGTATTCTCATCCGTGTTCACTCCATGTTCTTCAAATGTTCACAGTCCCATTCAGTTCATATTTTCACAAGTATCTCCATTTTTTTCTGTAATCTTTCTCTTAGTCTCATTATGTTCTCTACAAATTCTAGTCATATTTTCTATGTTTTCATGTGCATCATATGTTCTCTGTATAACTTTTATACTCAATATTCATGTTCTCAATGTTCTTAGCTTGTTCTTCACATGTTCAGTGTTCATTCTTTGTATTCCCTATGTTCCTTATCATGTCTTCATATTCTCTATAAGTTCATATTCACTGCATGTTCACTCTATTCATCAACTTTTTCTTACATGTTTTCTGTGTTCACCGTATGTTCACTGTGTTCATTCCCTTACTTAACCTCAATTTTTTTTTATGTTCTTTGTTTCTTCCATTCACTAACTAGTTCTTTGTCAAATATTAGCATCAGCAATACAGTTCCCTCAACAATTTTAGTCACCCAGTTTTTATTTGCAAAAACTATGTCAAAGTAATTCTCGTAGTCAACTTAATAGTTCTACCAGCCATGTTCTTAAACAAATCTACACTTTATTCAGTTCCAAATTTACAAAGACAAACCTTTCTTGTAACTTCTTAACTAAAAATCTTTCGCCAATCAACTAAAACATAGTCACTTTCGTCATTTTTCAACTAAACTTATCCATAGTCAACAGAAAATAACCGTGTTCATCATGTTTCATTGTCATTTCTTATCTAAAAATTATCCGCCAATCATCAGAAAAGTCATGTTCATTATGTTTTGTCTTTTGCTCAACTAAAAGTATTCATCGGTCAACTAAAAATAGTTACTTCATCATGTTTCCTTGTCATTTCTTAACTGAAATATCACTTCTCTCATTTGAAAATAGTCAGGATTAATCTCATTCAACACCGTTCTTAACTAAAACAACCTTTCGCTTAGCTAAAAATTGTCAAAGGAATCTTTTCAGCACTGTTCATAACTAACTTTCTCCATCGTCAAGTAAGAAAATATAGTCAAAGATATCTATCATCGTCGTTCTTAACTGACATTTATACTTTGTGGAGCACTAAAATAGTCACTGTCGTCATATTTTTTTCTTGTCTTTCCTCAACTAAAAGAGTCAAATGTAACTTTTTCAACACTTTCGTAACTAAAATTATATGTCGCTAAGTAAGAAAAAATAGTCAAAGGTGCTCTCCGTAACACCAAAGTTACTCTTCGAGAAATCAAAGACACTCTTCAATACATCAAGGACTTACTCAAAGACACCAAAGTTACACTCTAAGACATCCTTCGAGACATCAAAGACATCCTTCGAGACATCAAAGACATCCTTTAAGACTTCAAGGACACTCTTCGAGATATCAAAAGACACTCTCATACACTCAAAAATTTACTCGCATCCTCAAAGTTACTCTCAGAGTCATCAAAAAGTTAATCTCAGTCATCAAAATGCTATTCTCTAAGTAGCCTTTCATTCATCAGAGAAACTTTCTAAGACATCTTCGTTCATTAAAGTTAATCTCAGAGGCATAAAAGTTATTCTCAGAGTCATCAAAAAGTTAATCTCAGTCATCAAAGTTGATCTCAGAGTTAACAAAGGTAATCTCAGTCATCAAAATGCTATTCTCTAAGACAACAAAGTCTTTCTCAGAGCTATCAAACTTGTTCTCAAAGTCATCAAAGTTATTCACAGAGTCATCAAAGTTAATCTAAGACATCATTTTTCATCAAAGATATTCTCTCTAAACCATCAATGTTCTTCTCTAAGACATAAAAGTTATTCTCAGAGTCACCTTCGTTCTTCAGAGAAACTTTCCAAAACATCTTTGTTCATCAAGTTATTCTCGGAGTCATCAAAATGCTATTCTCTAAGTAGCCTTTCATTCATCAGAGAATCTTTCTAAGACATCTTCGTTCATTAAAGTTAATCTCGGAGGCATAAAAGTTATTCTCAGAGCTATAAAAGTTATTCTCGATGCCATCAAAAGGATTTTCTCGTTCATCAAAGTTAATCTCAGAGTTAACAAAGGTAATCTCTAACTCACTTTCGTTCAACATATTAATTCTCTAAGACAACAAAGGTATTCTCTAAGACAACAAAGTCTTTCTCAGAGCTATCAAACTTGTTCTCAAAGTCATCAAAGTTATTCTCAGAGACATCTAAAGTTAATCTTGCTCATCAATGTTCTTCTCTAAGACATAAAAGTTATTCTCTATGTCATCAAAAAGTTATTCTCTGAGCTAACAAAATACTACTCATGTTCTCAAAGACATTCTCAAAGTCATCAAAGTTTTTCTAAGAGCTATCAAACTTGTTCTCAAAGTCATCAAAGTTAATCACAGAGTCATCAAAGTTATTCTCTAACTCACTTTCGTTCAACATATTAATTCTCTAAGACAACAAAGGTATTCTCTAAGACAACAAAGTCTTTCTCAGAGCTATCAAACTTGTTCTCAAAGTCATCAAAGTTATTCTCAGAGACATCTAAAGTTAATCTTGCTCATCAATGTTCTTCTCTAAGACATAAAAGTTATTCTCTATGTCATCAAAAAGTTATTCTCTGAGCTAACAAAATACTACTCATGTTCTCAAAGACATTCTCAAAGTCATCAAAGTTTTTCTAAGAGCTATCAAACTTGTTCTCAAAGTCATCAAAGTTATTCACAGAGTCATCAAAGTTATTCTGTAACTCACTTTTGTTCATTAAAGTTAATTTCTATGTTATAAAAGTTAATTTCTATGTTATAAAAGTTATTCTCAGAGACATAAAAGTTATTCTCTAAGACATCAAAAGTTGTTCTCTAAGACATCAAAGATGTTCTGTAAATCATAAAAGTTAATCTTAACTCACCTTCGTTCATTAGAGAAACTTTCCAATCCATCTTCGTTTACCAAAGTTATTCTCAGAGTCATCAAAGCGACCTCTAATTCACCTTCGTTCTCCAAAAGTTGTTCTCTATGACACCTTCGTTCATTAAAGAAACTCTCCTTCTTCCATCATGTTATTCTTTAAGACATCTTCAGTCATAAAATTTCTCTCCAAAATGTAACTAGTTCAGCTTTTCATGCCAAACCTGCACTTCTGTTAAAACATATTTTCTTAGTTGCTTTACCCTAAAACTGTTCTCTGAACTACACTGATCAAACCTACGTAACCTATCCTCTCCACCCAATGTTACTTAGTTAACTTAACCTTCATAACCTAACTTTACCTATCCTAACATAACTTACATTACCTTACCTATCTTACCTAACTTTACCTATCTTACCTAACTTAACCTGCATAACCTAGCTTTACCTATCCTAACATAACTTACCTTACCTTACCTAACTTACCTAACCTAACCTAACTTATCCCGCTTAACCTAACTTACCTATCTTACCTAACTTCACCTATCTTACCTAACTTAACCTGCATAACCTAACTTTACCTATCCTAACATAACTTACCTTACCTTACCTATCTTACCTAACTTTACCTATCTTACCTAACTTACCTACATTACATAACTTAACTTAACCTGCTTAACCTAACTTACCTACATTACCTAACTTAACCTGCATAACCTAACCTGCTTAACTTAACTTACCTTACCTATCTTACCTAACTTACCTGACTTAACCTAACTTATCCTGCTTAACCTAACTTACCTACATTTATCTAACTTAACCTGCCTAACCTAACTTTACATACCCTAACTTAACTTACCTTACCTTACCTAACTTACATAATTTAACCTAACTTACCTTACCATACCTAACTTAACCTGCTTAACCTAACTTATTTAACTTATCTTACCTATCCTAACGTAACCTAACTTGCTTTACCTAACTTAATCTTACATTCCCAAACTGATGTATCCTAACTTATCTAGTCAAACCAGACATGATCTAACTTACATAAGTATTCCTTCTTGTCTTTTGTGTTTCGTCAATCATTGTCTCATATTCATTTACTCATTTCAAGGGATAATTTCTCAAATGGTCACTTATGCAGTTCAAGTGCTATTTGTTAGAGATTGGCTATTTAAGCATTTCAAAGAACTTTTGTTATATATGGGCATTTACTCATTTCAAGGGCTAATTTCTCAAATGGTCATTTTTGAAGATCAAGGATTATTTGTTAAAGTTCATCAAGTTGCCCATAAGTTGTATTTATTATGTTTGTTATCATTTATTCTTATTCCCCAACCCCTTAACCTAACCTCTTGTAATCGTAGTGTATTTGGTAGGTTCTATCATATGTTCTTATTCCCCAACCCTTTAACCTAACCTCTTGTAATCATAGTGTATTTGGTAGGTTCTATCATATGTTCTTATTCCCCAACCCTTTAACCTAACCTCTTGTAATCGTAGTGTATTTGGTAGGTTCTATCATATGTTCTTATTCCCCAACCCTTTAACCTAACCTTTCAGATGTAGTTTATTGTGTTTTTGACGTATTTTTTGAATGTATTATCCTTTTCCTAACCTTTCAGATGTAGTTTTGTTTCTCCTTTTTGTATATTTTTATCCAAACCTTCTTTCCTTCTTTTACTTTGATTCTCCTACTCCTTCTAACCCTCCTTTTCTATCTCTCTCCCTTATTCTCTCTCTTCCTCCCCCTCTCACTCATTTGCTCAAATGCTCTCTTGTTTCTCAAATTCAAGTCTTAATGCTCCCATTCTCTCACCCTCACTCTCATTCACTTAGTTTTTCTTTTTTCTCAAATTCAAGTTTTAGTGCTCCCATGCTTTTCTCCCCCCTCTCTCTTACTCTTTTCTCCTCTTTTCATGCTCTCACTCACTTGCTCTCTTGTTTTTCTCAATTTCAAGTCTTAGTAGATCTGATTCTTTACTATTGTAATTTTTATTATTACTATGATAAAGAATGAACTTATATGTGAAAACAAAGTAAAAGAAGGAAAGAAGGTTAAGTGGGATGGTGGGTTTGGGTAAAAAATATACAAAGGAGAAACAAAACTACATCTGAAAAAGTTAGGAAAAGGATAATACATTCAAAAAATACGTCAAAAACACAATAAACTACATCTGAAAGGTTAGGTTAAAGGGTTGGGGAATAAGAACATATGATAGAACCTACCAAATACACTACGATTACAAGAGGTTAGGTTAAAGGGTTGGGGAATAAGAACATATGATAGAACCTACCAAATACACTACGATTACAAGAGGTTAGGTTAAAGGGTTGGGGAATAAGAACATATGATAGAACCTACCAAATACACTACGATTACAAGAGGTTAGGTTAAAGGGTTGGGGAATAAGAACATATGATAGAACCTACCAAATACACTACGATTACAAGAGGTTAGGTTAAGGGGTTGGGGAATAAGAATAAATGATAACAAACATAATAAATACAACTTATGGGCAACTTGATGAACTTTAACAAATAATCCTTGATCTTCAAAAATGACCATTTGAGAAATTAGCCCTTGAAATGAGTAAATGCCCATATATAACAAAAGTTCTTTGAAATGCTTAAATAGCCAATCTCTAACAAATAGCACTTGAACTGCATAAGTGACCATTTGAGAAATTATCCCTTGAAATGAGTAAATGAATATGAGACAATGATTGACGAAACACAAAAGACAAGAAGGAATACTTATGTAAGTTAGATCATGTCTGGTTTGACTAGATAAGTTAGGATACATCAGTTTGGGAATGTAAGATTAAGTTAGGTAAAGCAAGTTAGGCTACGTTAGGATAGGTAAGATAAGTTAAATAAGTTAGGTTAAGCAGGTTAAGTTAGGTATGGTAAGGTAAGTTAGGTTAAATTATGTAAGTTAGGTAAGGTAAGGTAAGTTAAGTTAGGGTATGTAAAGTTAGGTTAGGCAGGTTAAGTTAGGTAAATGTAGGTAAGTTAGGTTAAGCAGGATAAGTTAGGTTAAGTCAGGTAAGTTAGGTAAGATAGGTAAGGTAAGTTAAGCAGGTTAGGTTATGCAGGTTAAGTTAGGTAATGTAGGTAAGTTAGGTTAAGCAGGTTAAGTTAAGTTAGGTAATGTAGGTAAGTTAGGTAAGATAGGTAAAGTTAGGTAAGATAGGTAAGGTAAGGTAAGGTAAGTTATGTTAGGATAGGTAAAGTTAGGTTATGCAGGTTAAGTTAGGTAAGATAGGTGAAGTTAGGTAAGATAGGTAAGTTAGGTTAAGCGGGATAAGTTAGGTTAGGTTAGGTAAGGTAAGGTAAGTTATGTTAGGATAGGTAAAGTTAGGTTATGAAGGTTAAGTTAACTAAGTAACATTGGGTGGAGAGGATAGGTTACGTAGGTTTGATCAGTGTAGTTCAGAGAACAGTTTTAGGGTAAAGCAACTAAGAAAATATGTTTTAACAGAAGTGCAGGTTTGGCATGAAAAGCTGAACTAGTTACATTTTGGAGAGAAATTTTATGACTGAAGATGTCTTAAAGAATAACACGATGGAAGAAGGAGAGTTTCTTTAATGAACGAAGGTGTCTTAGAGAACAACTTTTGGAGAACGAAGGTGAATTAGAGATCGCTTTGATGACTCTGAGAATAACTTTGGTCAACGAAGATGGATTGGAAAGTTTCTCTAATGAACGAAGGTGAGTTAAGATTAACTTTTATGATTTACAGAACATCTTTGATGTCTTAGAGAACAACTTTTGATGTCTTAGAGAATAACTTTTATGTCTCTGAGAATAACTTTTATAACATAGAAATTAACTTTTATAACATAGAAATTAACTTTTATAACATAGAAATTAACTTTAATGAACAAAAGTGAGTTACAGAATAACTTTGATGACTCTGTGAATAACTTTGATGACTTTGAGAACAAGTTTGATAGCTCTTAGAAAAACTTTGATGACTTTGAGAATGTCTTTGAGAACATGAGTAGTATTTTGTTAGCTCAGAGAATAACTTTTTGATGACATAGAGAATAACTTTTATGTCTTAGAGAAGAACATTGATGAGCAAGATTAACTTTAGATGTCTCTGAGAATAACTTTGATGACTTTGAGAACAAGTTTGATAGCTCTGAGAAAGACTTTGTTGTCTTAGAGAATACCTTTGTTGTCTTAGAGAATTAATATGTTGAACGAAAGTGAGTTAGAGAATAACTTTGATGACTCTGTGATTCACTTTGATGACTTTGAGGACAAGTTTGATAGCTCTTAGAAAAACTTTGATGACTTTGAGAATGTCTTTGAGAACATGAGTAGTATTTTGTTAGCTCAGAGAATAACTTTTTGATGACATAGAGAATAACTTTTATGTCTTAGAGAAGAACATTGATGATCAAGATTAACTTTAGATGTCTCTGAGAATAACTTTGATGACTTTGAGAACAAGTTTGATAGCTCTGAGAAAGACTTTGTTGTCTTAGAGAATACCTTTGTTGTCTTAGAGAATTAATATGTTGAACGAAAGTGAGTTAGAGATTACCTTTGTTAACTCTGAGATTAACTTTGATGAACGAGAAAATCCTTTTGATGGCATCGAGAATAACTTTTATAGCTCTGAGAATAACTTTTATGCCTCCGAGATTAACTTTAATGAACGAAGATGTCTTAGAAAGATTCTCTGATGAATGAAAGGCTACTTAGAGAATAGCATTTTGATGACTCCGAGAATAACTTGATGAACAAAGATGTTTTGGAAAGTTTCTCTGAAGAACGAAGGTGACTCTGAGAATAACTTTTATGTCTTAGAGAAGAACATTGATGGTTTAGAGAGAATATCTTTGATGAAAAATGATGTCTTAGATTAACTTTGATGACTCTGTGAATAACTTTGATGACTTTGAGAACAAGTTTGATAGCTCTGAGAAAGACTTTGTTGTCTTAGAGAATAGCATTTTGATGACTGAGATTACCTTTGTTAACTCTGAGATCAACTTTGATGACTGAGATTAACTTTTTGATGACTCTGAGAATAACTTTTATGCCTCTGAGATTAACTTTAATGAACGAAGATGTCTTAGAAAGTTTCTCTGATGAATGAAAGGCTACTTAGAGAATAGCATTTTGATGACTGAGATTAACTTTTTGATGACTCTGAGAATAACTTTGAGGATGCGAGTAAATTTTTGAGTGTATGAGAGTGTCTTTTGATATCTCGAAGAGTGTCCTTGAAGTCTTAAAGGATGTCTTTGATGTCTCGAAGGATGTCTTTGATGTCTCGAAGGATGTCTTAGAGTGTAACTTTGGTGTCTTTGAGTAAGTCCTTGATGTATTGAAGAGTGTCTTTGATTTCTCGAAGAGTAACTTTGGTGTTACGGAGAGCACCTTTGACTATTTTTTCTTACTTAGCGACATATAATTTTAGTTACGAAAGTGTTGAAAAAGTTACATTTGACTCTTTTAGTTGAGGAAAGACAAGAAAAAAATATGACGACAGTGACTATTTTAGTGCTCCACAAAGTATAAATGTCAGTTAAGAACGACGATGATAGATATCTTTGACTATATTTTCTTACTTGACGATGGATAAAGTTAGTTATGAACAGTGCTGAAAAGATTCCTTTGACAATTTTTAGCTAAGCGAAAGGTTGTTTTAGTTAAGAACGGTGTTGAATGAGATTAATCCTGACTATTTTCAGATGAGAGAAGTGATATTTCAGTTAAGAAATGACAAGGAAACATGATGAAGTAACTATTTTTAGTTGACCGATGAATACTTTTAGTTGAGCAAAAGACAAAACATGATGAACATGACTTTTCTGATGATTGGCGAAAGATTTTTAGTTAAGAAGTTACAAGAAAGGTTTGTCTTTGTAAATTTGGAACTGAATAAAGTGTAGATTTGTTTAAGAACATGGCTGGTAGAACTATTAAGTTGACTACGAGAATTACTTTGACATAGTTTTTGCAAATAAAAACTTGGTGACTAAAATTGTTGAGGAAACTGTATTGCTGATGCTAATATTTGACAAAGAACTAGTTAGTGAATGGAAGAAACAAAGAACATAAAAAAAAATTGAGGTTAAGTAAGGGAATGAACACAGTGAACATACGGTGAACACAGAAAACATGTAAGAAAAAGTTGATGAATAGAGTGAACATGCAGGGAATATGAACTTGTAGAGGAACATGAATATTGACAAAGAACACAACATATGGAAGTTAGCATGAATATTGAGTATAAAAGTTATACAGAGAACATATGAAAACATAGAAAATATGACTAGAATTTGTAGAGAAAGTAATGAGACTAAGAGAAAGATTACAGAAAAAATGGAGATACTTGTGAAAATATGAACTGAATGGGACTGTGAACATTTGTAGAACATGGAATGAACACAGAAAACATGGACAAAAAGTGAAGAACACAGCTGAATATAGAGAAAATATGCAAATACAGTATGATTATTGAAGGTTTGGATACGTTGGGGATGAGAAGGTAAGGGAGGGAAAGGGTAAGGTGAGATGAGATGAGATGGAGGAAGGTGGGAGGGGGTGAAAGATAATTACACAGGTTGGGGTTATGTGTGTACGCGGATAAGAGTTAGGCTGGAGATGGACTTGATTGAATATATTTATGTCTGATGATCTAAGGCTGAGGAAATGGAACTTGGCTAATGTCCAGATTAATTTTACTACGTTAGAAAATAAGGTGATTTTAAATCTCAGGGTGATTTAGTTGGAAAATAAAGAACTTGTACAAATGAACTAAGCTGGGGGGACAAGAGTTGAAACTTGATAACTGAACTGGTTTTTATTTACTATGTCTGAAAATGTAGTTGGGTGTTTAAATCTCAGGGGGGATTTGGACTGATAGTAATGAATTTACATGAGTGAACTTGGACAGAGGACAAGAGCTAGAGTTTTATATTTGTTTACTTCATATTTACTATGTCTGAAATACAGAGGGTAAAAATTTCGGGGAAATTGATGGTTTATTTACAAAGACTTGAGGGTGGAAGAGGGTGGGGGACAAGAGCTGGAGCTTAGTAACTGACTTGATCTTATTTACTACGTCTGAAATATGACTGTTTAAAATTTCAGGGGGATTGGACTGCTAGTAGCGAAAATTTGGTCTCTGTCAAATTTGGGTCTTTAATTGGACTCTGATTAATTTCGATCATGAACTGGACTCTGAATATTTTGGCACAAAGTAGACTCTGGCGAATTTTCGGTATAAACTGGACTCTGATGAAATTTGAGCTTAAAACTGTCTCTGACTAATTTGCTCTCAAAGTAGACTCTGGCAAATTTCTGTTGATAATTGGACTCTGATGAAATATGAGCTTAAAACTGTCTCTGACTAATTTTGCTCTCAAAGTAGACTCTGGTGAATTTCTGTTGATAATTGGACTCTGATGAAATATGAGCTTAAAACTGTCTCTGACTAATTTTGCTCTCAAAGTAGACTCTGGCGAATTTCTGTTGATAATTGGACTCTGATGAAATATGAGCTAAAAACTGTCTCTGACTAATTTTGCTCACAAAGTGGACTCTGTTCATTTTTTAGGTATAAAATGGTCTCTGACGAAAATTGGGTATAAAATGGACTCTGTCGAATTTTCACAGATTACAGGACACTGATGAAATTTGCTCTCAAAGTAGACTCTGGCGAATTTCTGTTGATAATTGGACTCTGATGAAATATGAGCTAAATACTGTCTCTGACTAATTTTGCTCTCAAAGTAGACTCTGACGAAAATTGGGTATAAAATGGACTCTGTCAAATTTTCGCAGATTACAGGACTCTGATGAAATTTCAGCTTAAAACTGTCTCTGACTAATTTTGGTCTTTACAGGGGAAATAGCCGTAAATGGATATAAAACTAAATGTTATGGATAAGTGGTCTGTTTTCCTTAACAAATCATCCAAGACAATATTCTCTGAAAATGGTCCTTTTACAAATTCGGTCATAAACATATAAATAAACTTCTATGACTATTTGAAACTCTGAAAATAGCTGTAAGGAAATAGGAGGAGAGAGAGAGAGAGGGACGGTCCAGATATTATTATGGAGAAGATAAGATACGATTACAGAGGTGACCTGAAGGCCGCGTCTGGCTGACGTCTAAAGTAAACACAAGTGAGGCGACAGATTGCTATTTCTCCCATAAGACCTTAACAAACTTCTAAGTCTCGGAAATTATTTTTCTCATAAGAATTCCATACTTCTAAAATCTGTGACTGACAAAATTCACCTGAAAACCCTGACATGCTACACACGATATTTCTAAATTCACCTGAAAACCCTGACATGCTACACGTGATATTTGCCCAAAAACAAAATATCATCTGTGGACTGTACAGTCCACAGGGGTCCTCTCGCCAAAAAAAAAATATCACCTGTGGACTGTACTCCCTACTACTTGTATGTATGTATGTATGTATGTATGTATGTATGTATGTATGTATGTATGTATGTATGTATGTATGTATGTATGTATGTACGCATGTATGTATGTATGTATGTATGTATGTATGCATGTGTGTATGTATGTATGTATGTATGTATGTATGTATGTATGTATGCATGTGTGTATGTATGTATTCCCAATCACGTTAAAGACTCCCCCTCTATCATCCAGTTAAAGAGAAAAACAACTATACTAAATAATCAACTCCTTGTAACTTTAATTATGCTGACCTTCCTGTCTGTATTCAGACTGAGCCTACCATCATTAAAGGTGATTATAACGCTAGCCATAGGAATATTGGTAATTCGCAGTTCAGTAATCGTAACGGCAACCAACTGGTGTCACTATTAGGTAGTCACGATGATGCACAGATTGTGGGTGACCTTGAACCAACGCATATCTACGGAGGTATTCTTGATCTATGTCTCGGTGTCAACGTCTCCCACACCGTGTGTGCCTCGTCAATAGTGCCAGATATGGCGTCTGATCATCTGGCCATATTAGCCACTGTAAGCATTGGCAGCTCTATCCTCCCTGGTGGAGTGTTCAAGCGGAAGAGGCTGGCTGTGCCCATCGATCAACGAGACAATCTTGTTGCTCATGTGTCAGATTGGTGCAGTTCATCTGAGCCTTCATCAGTTGAAGATTTTAACAATGAGCTCACAGGTACTATCGAGCAGTTTATAGAATCACTTGATTCATCGTCCAGGCCACGTATCCCAAATTACACTGGTCATAGCACTTATGCTTATTATAATGATTCTAAATTGCATGCACTAAAACGCACTGCCAGAATAATTGGACTAGCTTGTAGAAGGACCCGCACTGCTGAAATGCTTCGGCTCTTTCAAGCGGCTCTGGCTAAGGCCAGGGAACGTATGGTGGAGCTGAAGCAGACAGACTGGGAAACTTTTGTCCGTGGTCTCAATTCTCACACGCCACTAAGTCGGGCATGGAAGGATATCAACAAGATCAAAGGGAAAAATGCTGCAGAGATCTCGTACCCTAATCCTCTGCACAGAGCAAATGAGCTTGTTGATGCTTGGGCCACGACTTCCAGCTTTGACAGTCTTCCTCTACCCTCACAGAATGAATTAAATGATAGATATACTGATAGGGCAAGGCTCCTTGACTTCATGCTTCATCAAGAGGATGACTGTGACATGCTTTTTACTGAATACAAACTAGATTCTGCTCTACATAAAGGCAAAGCTACATCACCCGGGGAGGATGGAGTTACTTACGGCATACTGCTTATGCTTCTGCTAGTTCCAAGGAATACCTTTCTTCAATTGTATAATATGAGCTATGTAACTGGGGAGCTTCCTAAGTCATGGACCAACAGTGTTATTATTCCCATTCCTAAACCTCACCAGCCGAGTGCTTTATGCCCAATCTCCCTCACTAGTTGTCTCTATAAGTGTCTTGAGAAGATGGTTCTCAACCGTCTCCTTTACAAAATTAATAATATGTTGTCTCCCCAGATATATGGCTTTATGCATGGAAAGAGTGTACATCACTGTATTACCACATTCCTCACCCTGCATACTGATAGGTCATATACCACTTTCCTAGATCTTAAGTCAGCCTTTGACATTGCTAACCCACACGTCATTATGAGAGAACTTGCTAAAATGAATGTTGGAATGTTAATGTTAAAAATTGTTCAAACTGAAATAAATATATAACACTGTACGGTACAGTTGTGTTTAATTATGTTTTGCGATTCCTATGGAAAAGGTATTTGTGCACCAAGTACTACTAGGTCATTATGAGATATGCTGAATGTTGTCAATATACCATCTGAATACGCTTCACTTTGCGTTAATCATTGGACGTCCTAATGATTAAGGTCCCCAAAAGGACTTAATCAGACCTCAGTGGATAATTTTACTCTCCCTCTCCCTCTCTCTCTCTCTCAGAGCATCCCCTTATGTGTTGTATGTGGGTGCTGAAGTTCAGTCTCTTGTCTATGTATAGGTGAAGGAACTTTCCATAATTGTTATTGCTAATGTTTACTTGTAATACTGAGTATACATCCAGTGTTCTTACCCTCGACCACGGCGAGGGTAAGCCGTGGCCGTATGGTCTGAAACCCACAAATATTTACAATGGGGGGTGGGGGGGGGGATAACATTTCCTCTTCAAGCACGCGCACACAAATGAACTATGTTACTTAACTGGAAGCACTCGTACAACATAATTTACACGATTTCTCAGGATAATTATACTTCTTACCAGCATATATACAGTATAGTACCTAGGAGGTTCTCTTCAATGATATCTAAGATAATTAAAAGAACCCAAGCAAACCACTGTGGAAATGTGCAGGACAAACATATCAATTGTGACACTAGCTCTCCACTTATGGCATTTGCTTAATTTAGAAACTGTACTTGTGGTCGATCTCGAACCCATGTTGTTGATGTGACGATGTGTTATGAATTTTGTGGCTAGCTCCTCAAGATTGTAACTTGCTTAGATAAATAAATTGTGTGTTCAGTCCCTGAACCCATTATGTGATAAATTAACTAAACTAAAAACTATAGTCTGGCGACGAAGCCTGAACTGCATAATGTAAATAGGGATTAACCAGAAAAAGATATAGGTGAAGAATAACATCAGGTAACTGCGTTAATTACAATATTAGATCAAACTAACATTGATTTTCAAAAGGTTGTAGATTTTCCATCAATGGAGAGCATCAGCCAAGAAGCCTTCTTTAAAATATGAATATCTTTCCTCACCCAATAAGATCTAATCTCTGAATAAAACGCAAAAAACGACTTGATTGTAACCTATCCACCGCTGCCCATTGGATGGGGGAGAGGGGGTTATGTGTAGGATAAACAAATCAATTGTGACACTAGCCCTCCATATATGTCAGTTGCTTAAATTATAAACTGTACTTGTGGTCGGTCTCGAGCCCATTGTTGATTTGACAATGTGCATTGACTTTTGTAACTAGCTTATCAAGATTATAACTTCCTTGGCTATATGAATTGTGGGGCTCAGTCCCTGAGCCCATTATGCGCCTCTGTAACACTCCACTATCGCCCATAGGATGGGTATGGGGTGCATAATAAATGAACTAAAATAAGCTCTGCCTTTTTGATAACATATACAATTATAAGCTTTATTTGTGAATCTCAATTAATTAAGCAATATATCACAGAGCCTGTAGGGTTCGGTGAGATGAGCGAAGAGACATGGGAGATTTCACATAAGTACAGTACATGGTAGTTTAAGTAGCGAACGCATGTCAACGAATAACGAGTATATATAACAACACTATTGTCCTATGAAGTCGATTTAACTTCCAAACATATATTTTTTTAATAAATGTTAAATGTTTTCTGGCTAGCTATGTTAGATTTTATTAAAAATACGTATTCTACTTGTTAACATTATAATTTAAATTTGTGATAATTTGTGCAGAGAAGTGCGACAACTGGATATGCCAACAAACACTTTCCAAACAACGATATATCTTGGATAAGTCGTTCCACAACATTGACGCTTGGACCGTCGACTTCCTTTGATGCTACTTATTTACTTATTTCATAATGAAATTATATTAGTTTGGAGTAAATATATGTTTTCTCATGTTCTGCATTCAGCACCCACATTGTAGTAAATATACCATATTACTTCATTACTTAAATAATGCTAGGAGGGTTTGAGTAGCTTTGGGTCTTTAGTGGACAGAATCTCCAATAGATGGGGCGAGAGTCGCTCCCTCTCTCTCGCCCGAGCAAGAGTCGAAACTTAATTTAAAATTGATATATCTTTGTTCTCGAACATGATATATTTCATTTGGTGAAATCATAATAATGTTCATATCTCGGTCTTTCTGGAGGCATATAAGATTTTAGGCTTTATTAGCGTATCTTTGATAATTATACAATATATCGGCAAGTGCGTAGGCGTCTGCATTCCATGCCCGACAAGCTACTGAGCGCTACTATAAAAACATATGTATCTTCACTTGAGCTATAAATATGTCTATTGTAATGTATTGAAAATGAAGCTCTTATTTCTATCTTGCTTAAGACATATAAAACATTTGTGTTTATTAACGAATTTACGTGAAATAAACATTGATCTGAGAGAGAGTTGCTCTGTCGTTCAGTCTGTACGGGCTGGGAGCTCCGTAATTTTTAAAATACATGTATCTTCATTAGAACTTTAAATATGTCTATGGTAAAGTGTTTAAAGTGAAGCTTATATGTCTGCCTTTCTTGAGACATATAAAACATATATGTTTATTAACGAATTCACGTGAAATAAACATTGTTCTGAGAGAGAGTTGCTCGGTCGATCAATCTGTCCGGGGTTAAAGCTCGGCTATTATAAAAGTACACGTATCTTCGCTTTAAATTTAAATATGCCCATGGTAAGGTATTTAGAATGAAGCTTATATTTCTATCTTTCTTGTGACATATAAAACTCTTACGTTTATTAAGGAATCTGTGTGAAATAGGCATGGTTCTGAGATGAATGCTGCGGTTTTCGAGCTCGACGCGCGGCAATGGACGCCTTAAACATCCAGTGGGTGTTATTGGACCCTATACCCATTTTATTTGTGGTTGGAGCCCCATACCCATTCTATGGGTGGTTGGAGCCCCATACCCATCCTGTGGGTTGTAGTGCACGCCATACTCATCCTGTGGGTGGTATTGGACCCCATACCATTCCTGTGGGTGGATGTAATCCCCATACTCATCCTGTGGGTGGATGTGACCCTCATACCCATCCTGTGGGTGGTATTGGACCCCTTTCCCACCTAACAGGCGGTAGGTGACAATATACCCATCCTAGCTATAGTTGGTATAGTAGACACAATACCGTCCTGTTTGCAGTAGTTTACCCCATAGACATTCAAATGTAACATCGTTTTCTGTTAGCGTTCCTACAAAACATTCTTTAAAGATTTTTAAAGCCAAACTATGGTATATAATATTGATTGGTGAAGCACTGTTATTCTATGTAATAATTTATAGTGCTTATTATAATTTACTAAGAACAACTAATATTTCTCAAAACAAAACTACGAGCCTTCAATAGGATATAGCTGATCTGTAATATTATAAGAGCATGGACAACAGTAGGTAAATTTCACAACCCATGTGGGACCTGAAAACTACAATTTTCCTTATAATTGAACCAATCACGAATATTCTGCTATCTATGTTGACGGACGGGTACTGTGACACGTAAATTGGTACGTGAGGAAGAGTTTGGGCCTTGGTAAAAAAAGTAACTGGGAATATATCACATATTTACTAATTCATATTCAACATATTGACTTTAAGCATTAAGTCATATATGTGCTGTCTTGTGTGAGAACGGGTTGCGATATTTGTACCGATCTTTACATAACTCTTTCACCAGTATACGACTGATGAAGCCTATTGGGCTCTATCATATCTACCTTTGAAACTGTGTATGGAGTCAACTCCACCACATCACTTCCAAGTGCATTCCATTTACTAACTACTCTGACACTGCAAAAAAAGAATTCTAATGTCTCTGTGGCTCATTTGGGTACTAGGTTTCCACCTGTGTCCCCATGTTCATGTTCCACCCGGGCTGAAGAGTTTGTCTTTGTCCACCCTGTCAATATCCCTGAGAATTTTGAAGGTGGTTATTATGTCTCCCCTTACTCTTCTGTTTTCCAGGGACGTGAGATTCAGCTCCTTCGGCCTTTCCTCGTAGCTCATATCTCTCACTTCTGGAACAAGTCTGGTTGCATACCTCTGAATCTTCTCTAACTTTGTCTAGTGTTTAACTAGATATGGACTCAAGGCAGGAGCTGCATATTCTAGGATTGGTTTGACATAAGTGGTATACAGGGTCCTGAACGATTCCTTACCCAAGTTTCTAAAGGCAGTTCTTATGTTGACCAACCTAGCATATGCCGCTGATGATATCCTTTTGATGTGGGCCTCTGGGGACAGGTTCGGTGTGATATCAATCCCCAGATCTTTCTCTCTATTAGACTCTTGCAGTATTTCACCTCCCAGATGGTACCTTGTGTTCAGCCTTCTGCTCCCTTCGCCTAACTTCGTTACTTTACATTTTCCTAAGTTAAACTTTAGCAGCCATTTTCTAGACCATTCCTCCAGTTTGTCCAGGTCATCGTGTAGTCTCTGTCTATCTTCATCTGTCTTGATTCTTCTCATAATTTTAGCATCATCAGCAAACATTGAGAGGAA
The DNA here is from genome assembly GCF_040958095.1 of Procambarus clarkii. Taxonomy (NCBI): domain Eukaryota; kingdom Metazoa; phylum Arthropoda; class Malacostraca; order Decapoda; family Cambaridae; genus Procambarus; species Procambarus clarkii. The sequence continues at coordinate 34,917,403 of NC_091207.1, forward strand.
TGAGTCTATACCCTCTGGAAGATTATTCAGGAAAGAAGATCATTCATTCTTTCCCCAGGAAGAAGATGTGTGTTTGTGTGTGTGTGTGTACTCACCTATTTATACTCACCTAGGTTGAGCTTTGGCTCTTTGGTCCCTCCTCGTAACTGTCAATCAACTGGTGTACAGATTCCTGAGCCTACTGGGCTCTGTCATATCTACATTTGAAACTGTGTATGGAGTTAGCCTCCACCACATCACTGCCTAATGCATTCCATCTGTTAACTACTCTGACACTGAAAAAGTTCTTTCTAACGTCCCTGTGGCTCATGTGGGTACTCAGTTTCCACCTGTGTCCCCTTGGTCGCATACCACCAGTGTTGAATAGTTTATCCCTGTCTACCCAGTCGATTCCCCTGAGGATTTTGTAGGTAGTGACCATGTCTCCCCCTTACTCTTCTGTCTTCCAGTGTCGTAAGGTGCATTTTCCGCAGCCTTTCCTCGTAACTCATGCCTCTTATCTGGGAATAGTCTAATGGTATACCTTTGAACTTTTTCCAGCTTCGTCTTGTGCTTGACAAGGTACGGGCTCCATGCTAGGGCTGCATACTCCAGGATTGGTCTTACATATGTGGTATACAAGATTCTGAATGATTCCTTACACAGGTTCCTGAACGCTGTTCTGTGTTAGCCAGCCTCGCATATGCCGCAGACGTAATTCTTTTTATGTGGGCTTCTGGAGACAGGTTTGGTATGATATCAACTCTTAGATCTTTCTCTCTGTCCGTTTCATTAGGAACTTCATCTCCTATTCTGTATCCTGTGTCTGGCCTCCTGTTTCCACTGCCTAGTTTCATTACTTTGCATTTACTTGGGTTGAACTTCAACAGCCATTTGTTGGACCATTCACTGAGTCTGCCTAGGTCATCTTTTAGCCTCCTACTATCATTCTCTATTTCAATCCTCCTCATAATTTTTGCATAAGCAAACATTGAGAGAACAGAGTCTATACCCTCTGGGAGATCATTTACATATATCAGAAACAGTATAGGTCCAAGGGCTGACCCCTGCGGGACTCCACTTGTAACGTCTCGCCTATCTGAGACCTCACCCCTCATATTGACTAGTTGCCTACTGTTGCATAGGTACTCCTTTATCCTATGGAGTACCTTCCCTTTCACTCCAGCCTGCATCTCCAGCTTTTTCACTAGCCTCTTGTGTGGTACTGTATCAAAGGCTTTCTGGCAATCCAAAAATATGCAGTCTTCCCACCCTTCTCTTTCTTGCCTGATTTTTGTTACCTGGTCGTAGAATTCAAGTAACCCTGTGAGGCAGGACTTGCCATTCCTGAACCCATGTTGATGTTGTGTTACAAAGTTCTTTCGCTCCAGGTGCTCCACTAGCTTTCTTCGCACAATCTTCTCGATCAGCTTGCATGGTATGCAGGTTAGGGACACTGGCCTGTAGTTCAATGCCTCCTGTCTATCCTCTTTCTTGTATATCGAGGCTACGTTAGCTCCTTTCCAAATTTCTGGCAGTTCCCTAGTTGCCAGTGATTTGTTATACACAATGGAGAGTGGCACAGTTCTTCCGCTCCTTCCTTTAGTATCCAAGAGGAGATTCCATCTGGGCCTATAGCCTTTGTCACAATCACTGCCCCTACCACTCACCCCCTGGTCTACTGCCTCTCCCACTCACCCCCTGGTTTACTGCCCCTCCCAGTCACCCTCTGGTCTACTGCCCCTCCCACTCACCCCCTGGTCTACTGCCCCTCCCACTCACCCTCTGGTCTACTGCCCCTCCCACTCACCCTCTGGTCTACTGCCCCTCCCACTCACCCCCTGGTCTACTGCCCCTCCCACTCACCCCCCCCCTGGTATACTGCCCCTCCCACTCACCCCCTGGTCTACTGCCCCTCCCACTCACCCTCTGGTCTACTGCCCCTCCCACTCACCCCCTGGTCTACTGCCCCTCCCACTCACCCCCTGGTCTACTGCCCCTCCCACTCACCCTCTGATCTACTGCCCCTCCCACTCACCCTCTGGTCTACTGTCCCTCCCACTCACCCCCTGGTCTACTGCCCATCCCACTCACCCCCTGGTCTACTGCCCCTCCCACTCACCCCCTGGTCTACTGCCCCTCCACTCACCCTCTAGTCTACTGCCCCTCCCACTCACCCTCTGGTCTACTGTCCCTCCTACTCACCCCCTGGTCTACTGTCCCTCCCACTCACCCTCTGGTCTACTGCCCCTCCCACTCACCCTCTGGTCTACTGCCCCTCCCACTCACCCTCTGGTCTACTGCCCCTCCCACTCACCCTCTGGTCTACTGCCCCTCCCACTCACCCTCTGGTCTACTGCCCCTCCCACTCACCCCTGGTCTACTGCCCCTCCCACTCACCCTCTGGTCTACTGCCCCTCCCACTCACCCCTGGTCTACTGCCTCTCCCACTCACCCCTGGTCTACTGCCCCTCCCACTCACCCTCTGGTCTACTGCCCCTCCCACTCACCCTCTGGTCTACTGTCCCTCCCACTCACCCCCTGGTCTACTGCCCATCCCACTCACCCCTTGGTCTACTGCCCCTCCCACTCACCCCCTGGTCTACTGCCCCTCCCACTCACCCTCTGGTCTACTGCCCCTCCCACTCACCCTCTGGTCTACTGTCCCTCCTACTCACCCCCTGGTCTACTGTCCCTCCCACTCACCCTCTGGTCTACTGCCCCTCCCACTCACCCTCTGGTCTACTGCCCCTCCCACTCACCCTCTGGTCTACTGCCCCTCCCACTCACCCTCTGGTCTACTGTCCCTCCCACTCACCCCCTGGTCTACTGCCCATCCCACTCACCCCTTGGTCTACTGCCCCTCCCACTCACCCCCTGGTCTACTGCCCCTCCCACTCACCCTCTGGTCTACTGCCCCTCCCACTCACCCTCTGGTCTACTGTCCCTCCTACTCACCCCCTGGTCTACTGTCCCTCCCACTCACCCTCTGGTCTACTGCCCCTCCCACTCACCCTCTGGTCTACTGCCCCTCCCACTCACCCTCTGGTCTACTGTCC
>NC_091207.1:34925440-34934800 GCF_040958095.1 Procambarus clarkii
TGCGGGCCAGGGTTTTCCCTCCCCCTGCCTCTCCCGCTTGTACCTCACACCCCCTCCCTCCCCCCCTTACCTCACAATCTCTCGCGTCACCTTTATTTACCTTAGGCCAGCCAGCCAGACGCTTCGTGTAGGTCGCCTCTTATCTTATCTTATCTTCTCCATAATATCTGGACCGTCCCTCCACCCTCTCTCTCTCTCTCTCTCTCCTCTTCATATTATTCTCTCTTCCTATTTTTCTGACATCGTAATGTTCTGTTCCTTTTTTTCATTAACCAGTTAGTTTATACAAATCAACCGAAGCATCTCAATGTAGCCTTTATTACTGAAACTGTCTCCGAGACTATCTAAGCTGGCACCAGCTACCTGCCCCAGGCTATCTGCCCGAGGCAATCATCACCTGATTACCTGCCCTGTCATCTACCAGTCATTGTCAGCGTTCGCCACCGTAATAATTTATATATATACATTAGGCGTTAATAAAACTTATTTATTTATTTATAATTTATTTAGTCATCTAATTCTTAGTTTACACAATTTATAATAAAAGAGTTTATTCCCAGTATTCGCCAATCATTCTCGCTATTAATAAAACAGCCAAACGCTCACTCAAGGGCACACTATTGTTATTACGCTCATTCAGGGGCCCCCTCAGATCGCCCTAAGGTCAAAGTCTTAGAGGCCTACACTTTCAGTCAACATTCAATCTTCATCCTGTTCACAAGGGGTCAGATTCACGAAAGCACTTACGCCAGCACTTACGAACTGTGTACATCTTTCCTCAATCTTTAACGGCTTTGGTTACATTTAGTAAACAGTTTACAAGCATGAAAACTTGCCAATCAACTGTTGTTATTGTTATAAACAGCCTCCTGGTGCTTCGGAGCTCATTAACTGTTTAATAATTGGAAACAAAGCCGCCAAGATTGAGAAAAGATGTACAGGTTCGTAAGTGCTTTCGTGAATCTAGCCCAAGGTTCCCCCAGCCTAGTCATATCATCATGTCAGTGTGTCCCCTGTGTCTGTCTCCTCTCAACAACGAAATCGTGCATGTGTGTCAAACGCAGTGTTTAACATGCCTAGGTGAAATGTCCATCAACGCTCTCAAGAATGCAGACTGTATAGGATGCAACGGGCTACACCGCCTGGACATTTTGACGTAACCTGTACCAGCTGTGGACAACTCTATTGTGCAAATCGTAAGTACCTCTTTTTCTCGCACATTCAATAAACTTTTCAAAGAAAATATATATCTGAAACACACATACATACATACATACAGACAGTCAATTTATATATATTATTCTTATTTCAGTTCATGGTTCTACTTCCTGCCCGTACTGTCGTTTGTCCGTTTAACCGGGAACCTCCCACCGAAGCCAGAAACGTCATTGAACCTCCGCCCAAACGCCGTCGCATCATAAATAACCGTACGTTTTCACAATAATTTTCGTAATTTAAAAAAAGTTAATAATTATATATTTTAAACAAGTGTATAAATAAGTAATATGTACTCATACAGAAAAATGTTTCCATTACAGGAGTTCCTATTCGTGATCAAGAGAATCTCATACTTGGTGGAATCAACATCGCAGCTCGTAAGTAATATTATTATTTATCTGTACTTCGGTTTTTCCTCTTATTTAGACTTTTTGTTTTTCCTCTTAATAAATCCTCTTATTTACACGATATTTTCCTCTTAAAGTTACAAAACATTGTTTCCTATTAAGGTTTTCAAATCCTCTTATTGTTTTCAAATTTGCTTTCCTCTTAATGTTTATTCATTGCTAATATTATATTACAGAATCGCCCCTGGATTCAACCCAACCCTCTGAGTGGAGCACGCCTGTACGCAGTCAACCCAGCTTTCCCAGGAGCTAGAAGAAGATGCACCAGACGGCAACCTGCAGGCATCCTCAGATGAAGAAGAAGACATATCAACCCCCTGTTCACGACATATCAGATGAAGAAGTCAACGCCCCGGATTCCCCCAGAGGTACTTAACTTAGATAACGTTTCTCCACGAGTGTTAGAAGTCATACACCATTTCGAAGGATCATTCTCGAGACATTCTTTCTCCATTCCCGGTCATTTAGATGCTGACCCCAGCGTATATATAAATAGGTATAGGGAATTTTTTATAGAATATATAGACAATCAGTTCAGACAAATACAGGAAGAATTCCCTCCCTCATTTCACATTTACCCTGATGTAAGCCTAATTTTGCAAAAACTTAATCATGTTGACGATCAATATGAAATATTAGACGAAGTATTTTCAATAGAGGCGAAACTCAGACTGTTACACAGGAAGAGGTTTGAAAGTTCTTGTAAATTCATGGGTTGATGAAATGTCTGCTAAAATTGACGAATGCCTAAAAAAATGTCCAATCCTCAAGTGTAGGAATTCATTCCATGTCTGGCTTTGCCATTAATTTTTCATATATTCGCCACCCTATGCACCTTGGATCATATATACCATATCCTGCAAAATTAAAAGGTAAAGAATCAGTATTTAATCCTGAAAGTGAAGGAGATGAGTGTTTGTTACAGTGCATTGCAGCGTATAAAAACTTAGCATTGGGCAGGACCATGGATAACGTTAGAAAGTGTTACAAAAACCTTCAATGGTGTAGAAGATTCGTAGTATGGGCAGATGAAATCAGATTCCCCGTATCATTTGATAATCTTAAGAAAATAGAGAAGCTTAACAAAATTTCTATTTATATTTATACAGTAACTCATGAATGTAACAGATACTATCTTAGTTTAGCTAGGAAAAGCCAGGAAAAGCATGTCGATAAAGTCCTTTTGTTGTTATTAGAAGGCAAGCATCTCTGTCTGATCAAGGACTTTGATAAATTTGTAAAGAATATTAACCATAATCAGTATAATATTCCTAACACTCACAAATTCTGCAAAATTTGTCTTTTGCATGCTTCCTTAGATGAAATTCAGGCTCACGAAGAGTCATGCACTGTATCCCAAGTATTTTCGATCTATAATCCTAGTGATAAAATCAGTTTTAAAAATTACGGTAGGACCTATAGCCCAACTCACACCGCCTATTACGATTTTGAATGTCTATTAGACCGTCAAAATCCTAGAGGCATGGTGTAATGTAAGCATAAAGCAATTGCTTATGCTTACATGATTTTAGACAGGGAATTCAATGTCGTAGAAACGTATTCATACGTAGGCCCAGACGCGGTCAATCATTTTATTACAAAGCTAGAAGCCTCATGGAAAGCTATTCATGCTCAGCTCCCCAACTTCCCTAAGAACTTGTCTAGAGAACAGGAAAGAATGTTTCAAAGACAAAATACGTGTCAATTGTGCCATCAAACTTTCAAGAATAAGAAAGATAAACATAGACATCATAATCATGCTATTCAGGAAAATAATTACTTAGGTGCTTATTGTGCTCGTTGCAATTTACAATGTAAAAATGCTCGTAGATACTTGACCACATTTTCCCATAATGCTGCCTATGATCATGGAATTATACTTAAAGAACTGTCCAAAAATCCTCACCGCAATGTAGAAATTCTAACCAAGGAAGGATTGAAATTTATGCAAGTCATCATAGGTGAACTTAAATTCCTAGATAGCCTAGCTCTCCTTAATGGGTCATTAGGAACCTTAGCAAGCGAGCACGTTGCCAGTAAGAAAGCCACCAAGTACACTGAACACATACTAAATGGCGTATCCGATGAAGCTAAAGCTCTGTTATTTGGTTCGTTAATTTTATTTCTTAGACTTCTGCTGTTGGTGTGGTGTACCCTGGGTGAATTGTTGTTTTGCGGACCTTCTCTTTCCCTGATCGTTTTGCCGGTTCCTTTCTCCCACAAGCACGTACTTTTGTTGCCTCCTTCCTCCAAATCAGTTCCCATGCCTCTATCTGCTGGCAGTTTGGGCCCAGGCAGGCACCTCTGGCCGCTTCTTCTGGCGGGTTCGCGGCGGCGGCGGCCCCAGCTCTCGGTGGATGCACCCCATCACGAGCATACATTTCGTTTCTTCCATGGAGGTGTTCCCAGTTGTCTATGAAAGATGTTGCGTTTGATTTGCAGTGTCTTTCCAGCCGGCAATTGGCACCGGGTGCCCTCGGTGTCCATTCGTTTCCCGCTCCCTTTCTTGGAGGAGTGCCGCATGTGATCGGGATTCCTCCCTTGCTCCTGGCTAACTCTGTGGCTGTTTTGTACCTCTGAATCAGTTCCTCACTCCTGACTCGACCAACATCATTTCCTCCCACGCTGGTGCAGATGGTGGGATTGTTCCCATTACCAGCCATGATGTCATTCATGTTGTTTGTAATATCACCAATGCCAGCTCCGGGATGGCGGGCCCTTGGCCTGTTCCCCCTGTCTCTGGCACAGGGCGTTCTGTCCAGGTGCCTTGTCTGGGAGTCTCCCACAACTAGTGTTTGCTTGGGTGCTTCCTTTACTTTCTGAGGGGCCTGCGCTTCCTTTCTCTTCGTTGCTTTCCCTTTTGCGCGGTCCACAGTCTCTCCACAGCGCTCGTCCTCCGGAGCGTCAGGTGAGTTTGGGGTTGCTGTGGCGTTTGAGGGCGGCTTTATCAAAGTCTTCTTGGGGCCCCTGTCTTTCGCAGCTCTCCGGGACGAGGTCCCTTTGCTGCTGGTCTCCTCCTTCGTTACTTCTCGTTGTTTTTTAAGCTGACGCACCTCCTCCCGCAGAGAGTCCAACTCTGTCCTCAGGGCTCCCACTAGAGTCACCAGGTCCTTCACTACAACTTCCATATTGCTATGATAATATAACAACACTCAGGAGCTCCGGTTAACACAACCTCTCACTGTGACTTCACCTGACCGACGTTTTTTTCACCTGAAAAAATCCTAAAGGGTTTTTTTCAGTTATATCGTACCAAGACTAGGGAAAGGATAGGTCCATTAAAAATTGAGACAGGTCAAATAACAGATAGTGATGAAGAGATGAGTAGTATTTTTAATAAATATTTTGTATCTGTATTTACTAAAGAGGAACTTAACAATATGCCTTCAGCCGAACAAGTCTATGTGGGTGGGGACGAGGACGGGTTGACGAGTTTAGCAGTTACCAGGGAGGATGTTCTTAAACAAATAGTAAAACTCAAACCAAACAAATCCCCAGGGCCGGATGAAGTGTTTGCCAGGGTGCTTAAAGAATGCAAAGAGGAGCTTTGTGACCCACTGTCAATCATATTTAATAAATCAATAGAGTCAGGCAGAGTGCCAGAGTTTTTGGAAAGTTGCTAATGTGATACCAGTTTTTAAGAAGGGAGATAGATCACTTGCGTCTAACTATCGACCAATTAGCCTAACGTCTATTGTGGGAAAGTTACTCGAATCTATAATAGCAAATAAAATTCGTCTTCATCTTGAAAAACATAAATTAATAATTGAGTCGCAACATGGTTTTATAAATGGCCGTTCATGTTTAACAAATTTGTTATCTTTTTATTCTAGCATTGTTGAGGCAGTTGATAGTGGTAAGGATTGCGATGTTGTATACCTTGACTTTAGCAGGGCTTTTGGTGCAGTGCCACATGAGGGACTGATTGGAAAGATGGAGTCTCGTGGTATTGGGGGTGCTATATTGGGCTGGATTGGGGCGTGGCTGTACCAAGGGAAACAGAGAGTTGGTGTAAGTGGAGTCGGGTCGGAGTGGGAGGGTGTTGTGGGTGGAGTGCCTCAGGGCTCTGTCCTGGGACCTCTGTTGTTTGTAATTTATATAAATGATTTGGATTCGGGTTTGGGTGGCGGCATTTGCAAGTTTGCCGATGATACGAGGATCGGTGGGGAGGTTAGTTCGGGGGAGGACTCACTGTCACTTCGGGTTGATCTGGATAGGGTTTTGGGATGGTCAAAGGATTGGCGGATGCAGTTTGGTGCTGATAAGTGTGGAGTTCTAAGGTTGGGTAGTGATGATGGAGTTGCAGGATGCGAGCTGGGTGGTGTTGTGATTGCGAAGTCGGATTGGGGGGGATCTGGGAGTTATGATTAGTAGGAATTTGAAACAGGAGGATCGGTGCATGGGTGTTCGTGGTAAGGCAGGTCGGACACTTGGATTTGTTAGTCGCAGCGTTGGTGGCAAGACGCCTGGTGTGGTTCTCGAGCTGTACCTTGCTCTAGTTGGGCCCCATTTGGATTGTGCAGTTCAGTTTTGGTCGCCATATTATGGAATGGATGTGGGTTCACTTGAACGTGTCCAGCGTGGGGTGACTGGGTTGGTTCCCCAAGTTGGAGGTCTTTCATATGAAGAAAGATTAACAAAGCTTGGGTTGCATTCACTGGAAAGGCGGGGGGTTGGGGGTGGCATGGTGGGGGTTTGCGGGTGGATGAATGGACATAGCCGGGGGGATGTTAGTGGGGTGTTAGGAGTATCAACACAGGACGGAGCACGAAGCAGTGGGTGTAGATTGGATGGGTTTGGATTTGGGAGGGACTTGGGTGGATGCTGGTTCGGTGGCAGGGTTGTTGGTTTGTGGAACCAATTGCCGCGTGGCGTTGTGGAGGTGGGGTCCCTCGATTGTTTCGGGCACGGGTTGGACGGGTGTGTGAGTGGGATTGGGTGGTTATAGAATAGGAGCTGCCTCGTATGGGCCAATAGGCCTTCTGCAGTTACCTTTGTTCTTATGTTCTTATGTTCTTATTAGGAACCTTAGCAAGCGAGCACGTTGCCAGTAAGAAAGCCACCAAGTACACTGAACACATACTAAATGGCGTATCCGATGAAGCTAAAGCTCTGTTAATTAAAGGTAAACAAAGCCTATGTTATGATTATATTTCTTCCATGGACGTGTTAGACGAACCTCAGCTCCCATCGCGAGATAAGTTTTACAATGTTTTACATGATGTTCCACTGTCTGAAGAAGATTATAACATTGCTCTTAAAGTATTTAATTTAGGGAACTGTACAAACATCAAGGATTACCTCATGTTATTTTAAAAGTTGACGTAGGAATGTTAGTTGATATATTTACACATTGGCGAACATCACTGAAAGAAATTTATGAACTAGATATTGTTTTCTATGTATCACTTCCTAGTTACGCTTGGGACGCGTTCTTATTTAAATCAAAAGTTGTACTTGACTATGTGTATGATCAGAATATATATGATTTGTTGAGAAGGAATCTTAGAGGGGGGTTCACATCTTCCATAAGACAATTTACACAGGCTGTTAACGAGCACACTACATCTAACCCCAGCTCTGATGACGATACTCACATTTTGTACCTCGACTTCAACAGCCTATATATGCAGCGTGCATGGCTGAGGTACTTCCCCAGGGAGGGATTAGACAATTAACTGACCTTGAGCGGGATACCTTATTAGGGCAAGGGTTACAACATATCCCCTGTGATCAAGACAAAGGTTATTGGATTTTATGCGATACAAAACATGTATCTCCCGAGGTAGCTAGGTATACTGATGATCTGCCCCTTGTACTTTCTCATACTAATATAACTGAGGAGTTTTTGTCAGAGTACAGTAAGAAAACCCTTAATGATGAAAAACGTAAACTCCCACCTAAAAATACTAAGTTAATTGCATCCCACTTGCCCCAAAACAATTACTGATTTTATTACTCTATTGGATATGTTCAAATTGCTATGTTATGACTATAATTTATTTGCTATGATATTTTAATATTGTATATTCTATGATTTTATTACTGTATTTGATATGTTCAAATTGCTATTTTAAGACTATGATTTATTTGTTACTGTACTGGCTATGATTTGTTACTGTATTTGATATGAAATGACTATGATATTTTGATATTGTATATTCTATGATTTTATTACTGTGTTGGTTATGTTATGACTATGATTTTATTGGCTATGTTTAAATAAAAACTCGAATGTAGATTTCGTTTAAATACTCCTTTCATTATATATTTGTAGTTAGTCTATTGAATCCTAGCAACATGGAAGGGCAGAAAAAAGTTATTACTGAATCCCAGTTGAATATATTTAGTGAACCGTCAAGAATTATTATTGCTGGATTTTCAAATGGTGGGAAGAGCTATTTATGTGCTAAAATGATAGAGAAATATCAGCAGAACTTTGCAAAAATAATTATCTGTGGAAGCGGGTATAAAGAGATGAGAACTAATCCACTTATTAAACATAAGATATCTTTTTACTCTGAAATTGTAAACCCTTTAGACGATCGTGATCCAGAGGACACATCTCATATATAGTTGTTTATGATGACTTGTATGTTGAATCTACAAACTCTAAAATAGTAAGTGATATATTTACTAAGGGACGGCATGAGAACATCTCTGTTATTTTTATAACCCAAAATATATTTTTCAGTGGGAAATTTTCTAGATCTATAAGTTTAAATGCTTCTCATTTTATTCTGCTTAAATCAAGAGACTTGTCCCAGATAGAAACATTACGCAGACAAATATTCGGAAAACAAGATGCCAAGAAATTTTTAGATATATATAAGAAAGTGATTTCTCGACAGCATGGGTATTTACTTGTTGACTTGGGCGTTAAAACACCTGAATCCATAATATTTAGGGGAAATATTGTAAATGAACCCCCATATGAAATAGTGAATCAATGGTGAACATTACACAAACTCTTAATAAGATATACAATGACCCCAAGTCCATAGGTGGGTTTGGTGGCGTTTTAAAATTGTATAAGACAGCAAAGAAAACAATCCCTGAATTAACTATAAGAGATGTGAAAGACTATTTAAAAACGTCTAATGCATATACCTTACATCTGTTAAAAAAACGTAAATTTAAACGAAGACGTATCTTAGCACCTAGACCTAAAGCTTTCTTTACCAGTGACTTGGCTGATATGACATTGTTAGCTAAGCACAACAATGATATTAAATATTTATTAGTTTGTGTTGATATATTTTCAAGGTTTGCACATGTAGTTCCACTATCCACTAAATCATGTCAGAGTGTAAGTGAAGCCATGAAAACTATTCTGGATTTACCTTCATCAAAAGGTGTAAGGAAGCTTAACACTGATAAGAGCGGTGAACTCTATAATAAATATATGAAACGATTGTTAGACAGTAAAAACATTGATCTGTACAGTGTATTTTCTCAGGAAACTAAAGCCAGCATTGCAGAGAGATTTATAAGAACATTGAAAACTAAGATATATAAATATTTAACGGCTTATAACACCTTAACCTATATAAATGTTTTACCTGATATGGTTAAAACGTATAATAGAACACCACATAGAGGATTAAAGGGGAAAATACCTATTGATGTACATGCTTTATCTTCGCCTCAAGATGTGACTAGGCAATTTAAGCTCATGTATAAAGGAGAGCAGCAGACTAAGCCACGCATCAGTAATCATCTGTCTGTAGGAGAT